>NW_022436986.1:2523003-2525474 GCF_009761245.1 Sapajus apella
TTTGTTGCCAATGCTTTTGGTGTTTTGGTCATGAAGTCCTTGCCTACGCCTATGTCCTGAATGGTTTTGCCTAGATTTTCTTCTAGGTTTTTATGGTGTTAGATCTTGTGTTTAAGTCTTTAATCCATCTGGAGTTAATTTTAGCGTAAGGTGTCAGGAAGGGGTCCAGTTTCTGCTTTCTGCACATGGCTA
The DNA here is from genome assembly GCF_009761245.1 of Sapajus apella. NCBI lineage: Eukaryota > Metazoa > Chordata > Mammalia > Primates > Cebidae > Sapajus > Sapajus apella. The sequence continues at coordinate 2,523,196 of NW_022436986.1, forward strand.
GCCAGTTTTCCTAACACCATTTATTAAATAGGGAATCCTTTCCCCATTGCTTGTTTTTTTTCAGGTTTGTCAAAGATCGGATGGTTGTGGATATGTTGTGTTGCCTCCAAGGCCTCTGTTCTGTTCCATTGGTCCATATCTCTGTTTTGGTACCAGTACCATGCTGTTTTGATTACTGTAGCCTTGTAGTATAGTTTGAAGTCCAGTAGTGTGATGCCTCCCGCTTTGTTCTTTTTGCTTAGAATTGACTTGACTATGCAGGCTCTCTTTTGGTTCCATATGAAGTTTAAGGTGGTTTTTTCCAGTTCTGTGAAGAAGGTCATTGGTAGCTTGATGGGGATAGTGTTGAATCTGTAAATTACTTTGGGCAGTATGGCCATTTTCACAATATTGTTTCTTCCTAACCATGAACATGGAATGTTTCTCCATCTGTTTGTGTCCTCTCTTATTTCGTTGAGCAGTGGCTTGTAGCTCTCCTTGAAGAGGTCCTTTACATTCCTTGTTAGTTGTATTCCTAGGTATTTTATTCTCTTTGTGGCAGTTGTGAATGGCAGTTCGTTCTTGATTTGGCTCTCTTTAAGTCTGTTATTGGTGTATAGGAATGCTTGTGATTTATTGCACATTGATTTTGTATCCTGAGACTGCTGAAGTTGCTTATCAGTTTCAGGAGATGTTGTGCTGAGATGATGGGGTCTTCTAAATATACAATCATGTTGTCTGCAAATAGAGACAATTTGACTTCCTCCTTTCCTATTTGAATACCCTTTATTTCTTTTTCTTGCCTGATTGCTCTGGCTAGAACTTCCAGTACTATATTGAATAGGAGTGGTGAGAGCGGGCATCCTTGTCTAGTGCCAGATTTCAAAGGGAATGCTTCCAGTTTTTGCCCATTCAGTATGATATTGGCTGTTGGTTTGTCGTAAATAGCTTTTATTATTTTGAGATATGTTCCATCAATACCTAGTTTATTGAGCGTTTTTAGCAGAAAGGGCTGTTGAATTTTGTCAAAGGCCTTCTCTGCATCAATTGAGATAATCATGTGGTTTTTGTCTTTGGTTGTGTTTATGTGGTGAATTACGTTTATAGACTTGTGTATGTTGAACCAGACTTGCGTCCCCGGGATGAAGCCTACTTGATCATGGTGGATAAGCTTTTTGATGTGCTGTTGCAATCGGTTTGCCAGTATTTTATTGAAGATTTTTGCATGTATGTTCATCATGGATATTGGCCTGAAGCTTTCTTTTCTTGTTGAGTCTCTACCTGGTTTTGGTATCAGGATGATGTTTGTCTCATAAAATGATTTGGGAAGGATTCCCTCTTTTTGGATTATTTGGAATAGTTTCAGAAGGAATGGTACCAGCTCCTGTTTGTATGTCTGGTAGAATTCGGCTGTGAACCCATCTGGACCTGGGCTTTTTTTGGGTGGTAGGCTCTTAATAGCTGCCTCAACTTCAGACCTTGTTACTGGTCTATTCAGGGTTTCAACTTCTCCCTGGTTTAGGCTTGGGAGGAGGCAAGTGTCCAGGAATTTATCCATTTCTTCCAGGTTTACTAGCTTATGTGCATAGAGTTGTTTGTAATAATCTCTGATGATGGTTTGAATTTCTGTGGAATCTGTGGTGATATCCCCTTTATTGTTTTTTATTGCATCAATTTGGTTATTTTCTCTTTTCTTTTTTATTAATCTGGCTTGTGGTCTATTTTGTTGATCTTTTCAAAAAAGCAGCTCCTGGATTTATTGATTTTCTGAAGGGTTTTTTTGTGTGTCTATCTCCTTCAGTTTTGCTCTGATCTTAGTTATTTCTTGTCTTCTGCTAGGTTTTGAGCTTTTCCGATCTTGCTCCTCTAGCTCTTTAAATTTTGATGCTAGGGTTTCAGTTTTAGATCTCTCCGTGCTTCTCATGTGGGCACTTATTGCTATATATTTTCCTCTAGAGACTGCTTTAAATGTGTCCCAGAGATTCTGGTATGTTGTATCTTCGTTCTCGTTGGTTTCGAAGAACATCTTTATTTCTGCCTTCATTTCATTGTTTATCCAGTCAACATTCAAAAGCCAGCTGTTCAGTTTCCATAAAGCTGTGCGGTTCTGAGTTAGTTTCTGCATTCTGAGTTCTAACTCGATTGCACTGTGGTCTGAGAGACTGTTTGGTATTATTTCGTTCTTTTGCATTTGCTGAGGAGTGATTTATTTCCAATTATGTGGTCAATTTTAGAGTAGGTGTGATGTGGTGCTGAGAAGAATGTATATTCTGTGGATTTGGGGTGGAGAGTTCTGTAAA
>NW_022436986.1:2525874-2600219 GCF_009761245.1 Sapajus apella
TTTTTTTTTTTTTTAATTGCATTTTAGGTTTTGGGGTACATGTGAAGAACATGCAAGATTTTTGCATAGGTACACACATGGCAGTGTGATTTGCTGCCTTCCTCCCCTTCATCTATATCTGGCATTTCTCCCCATGCTATCTCCCCCCACCTCCCCACCCCCCTGTCCCTCCCCCATTTCCCCCCAACAGACCTCAGTGTGTAGTGGTCCCCTCCCTGTGTCCGTGTGTTCTCATTGTTCAACACTCGGCCTATGAGTGAGAACATGCAGTGTTTGATTTTCTGCTCTTGGGTCAGTTTGCTGAGAATGATGGTTTTCAGGTTCATCCATGTCCCTACAAAGGACACGAACTCATTATTTTTGATGGCTGCATAATATTCCATAGTGTACCACATTTTCCCTGTCCAGTCTATCATCGATGGGCATTTGGGTTGGTTCCAGGTCTTTGCTATTGTAAACAGTGCTGCAGTGAACATTTGTGTGCATGTGTCCTTATAGTAGAACGATTTATAATCCTTTGGATATATACTCAGTAATGGGATTGCTGGGTCAAATGGAATTTCTATTTCTAGGTCCTTAAGGAATCGCCACACTGTCTTCCACAATGGTTGAACTAATTTACACTCCCACCAACAGTGTAAAAGTGTTCCTATTTCTCCACATCCTCTCCAGCATCTGTTGTCTCCAGATTTTTTAATGATTGCCATTCTAACTGGTGTGAGATGGTATCTCAATGTAGTTTTGATTTTCATTTCTCTAATGACCTGTGATGATGAGCATTTTTTCATATGTTTGTTGGCCTCATGTATGTCTTCTTTTGTAAAGTGTCTGTTCATATCCTTCGCCCACTTTTGAATGGGCTTGTTTTTTTCTTGTAGATCTGTTTTAGTTCTTTATAAATTCTGGATATCAGCCCTTTGTCAGATGGGTAGACTGCAAAAATTTTTTCCCATTCTGTTGGTTGCTGATTCATTCTAATGACTGTTCCTTTTGCCGTGCAGAAGCTGTGGAGTTTGATTAGGTCCCATTTGTCTATTTTGGCTTTTGTTGCCAATGCTTTTGGTGTTTTGGTCATGAAGTCCTTGCCTACGCCTATGTCCTGAATGGTTTTGCCTAGATTTTCTTCTAGGTTTTTATGGTGTTAGATCTTGTGTTTAAGTCTTTAATCCATCTGGAGTTAATTTTAGCGTAAGGTGTCAGGAAGGGGTCCAGTTTCTGCTTTCTGCACATGGCTAGCCAGTTTTCCTAACACCATTTATTAAATAGGGAATCCTTTCCCCATTGCTTGTTTTTTTTCAGGTTTGTCAAAGATCGGATGGTTGTGGATATGTTGTGTTGCCTCCAAGGCCTCTGTTCTGTTCCATTGGTCCATATCTCTGTTTTGGTACCAGTACCATGCTGTTTTGATTACTGTAGCCTTGTAGTATAGTTTGAAGTCCAGTAGTGTGATGCCTCCCGCTTTGTTCTTTTTGCTTAGAATTGACTTGACTATGCAGGCTCTCTTTTGGTTCCATATGAAGTTTAAGGTGGTTTTTTCCAGTTCTGTGAAGAAGGTCATTGGTAGCTTGATGGGGATAGTGTTGAATCTGTAAATTACTTTGGGCAGTATGGCCATTTTCACAATATTGTTTCTTCCTAACCATGAACATGGAATGTTTCTCCATCTGTTTGTGTCCTCTCTTATTTCGTTGAGCAGTGGCTTGTAGCTCTCCTTGAAGAGGTCCTTTACATTCCTTGTTAGTTGTATTCCTAGGTATTTTATTCTCTTTGTGGCAGTTGTGAATGGCAGTTCGTTCTTGATTTGGCTCTCTTTAAGTCTGTTATTGGTGTATAGGAATGCTTGTGATTTATTGCACATTGATTTTGTATCCTGAGACTGCTGAAGTTGCTTATCAGTTTCAGGAGATGTTGTGCTGAGATGATGGGGTCTTCTAAATATACAATCATGTTGTCTGCAAATAGAGACAATTTGACTTCCTCCTTTCCTATTTGAATACCCTTTATTTCTTTTTCTTGCCTGATTGCTCTGGCTAGAACTTCCAGTACTATATTGAATAGGAGTGGTGAGAGCGGGCATCCTTGTCTAGTGCCAGATTTCAAAGGGAATGCTTCCAGTTTTTGCCCATTCAGTATGATATTGGCTGTTGGTTTGTCGTAAATAGCTTTTATTATTTTGAGATATGTTCCATCAATACCTAGTTTATTGAGCGTTTTTAGCAGAAAGGGCTGTTGAATTTTGTCAAAGGCCTTCTCTGCATCAATTGAGATAATCATGTGGTTTTTGTCTTTGGTTGTGTTTATGTGGTGAATTACGTTTATAGACTTGTGTATGTTGAACCAGACTTGCGTCCCCGGGATGAAGCCTACTTGATCATGGTGGATAAGCTTTTTGATGTGCTGTTGCAATCGGTTTGCCAGTATTTTATTGAAGATTTTTGCATGTATGTTCATCATGGATATTGGCCTGAAGCTTTCTTTTCTTGTTGAGTCTCTACCTGGTTTTGGTATCAGGATGATGTTTGTCTCATAAAATGATTTGGGAAGGATTCCCTCTTTTTGGATTATTTGGAATAGTTTCAGAAGGAATGGTACCAGCTCCTGTTTGTATGTCTGGTAGAATTCGGCTGTGAACCCATCTGGACCTGGGCTTTTTTTGGGTGGTAGGCTCTTAATAGCTGCCTCAACTTCAGACCTTGTTACTGGTCTATTCAGGGTTTCAACTTCTCCCTGGTTTAGGCTTGGGAGGAGGCAAGTGTCCAGGAATTTATCCATTTCTTCCAGGTTTACTAGCTTATGTGCATAGAGTTGTTTGTAATAATCTCTGATGATGGTTTGAATTTCTGTGGAATCTGTGGTGATATCCCCTTTATTGTTTTTTATTGCATCAATTTGGTTATTTTCTCTTTTCTTTTTTATTAATCTGGCTTGTGGTCTATTTTGTTGATCTTTTCAAAAAAGCAGCTCCTGGATTTATTGATTTTCTGAAGGGTTTTTTTGTGTGTCTATCTCCTTCAGTTTTGCTCTGATCTTAGTTATTTCTTGTCTTCTGCTAGGTTTTGAGCTTTTCCGATCTTGCTCCTCTAGCTCTTTAAATTTTGATGCTAGGGTTTCAGTTTTAGATCTCTCCGTGCTTCTCATGTGGGCACTTATTGCTATATATTTTCCTCTAGAGACTGCTTTAAATGTGTCCCAGAGATTCTGGTATGTTGTATCTTCGTTCTCGTTGGTTTCGAAGAACATCTTTATTTCTGCCTTCATTTCATTGTTTATCCAGTCAACATTCAAAAGCCAGCTGTTCAGTTTCCATAAAGCTGTGCGGTTCTGAGTTAGTTTCTGCATTCTGAGTTCTAACTCGATTGCACTGTGGTCTGAGAGACTGTTTGGTATTATTTCGTTCTTTTGCATTTGCTGAGGAGTGATTTATTTCCAATTATGTGGTCAATTTTAGAGTAGGTGTGATGTGGTGCTGAGAAGAATGTATATTCTGTGGATTTGGGGTGGAGAGTTCTGTAAATGTCTATTAGGTTTGCTTGTTTCAGGTCTGAGTTCAGGTCCTGGATATCCTTGTTAATTTTCTGTCTGGTTGATCTGTCTAATATTGACAATGGGGCGTTAAAGTCTCTCACTATTATTGTGTGGGAGTCTAAGTCTCTTTGTAAGTCATTAAGAACTTGCTTTATGTATCTGGGTGCTCCTGTATTGGGTGTGTATATATTTAGGATCGTTAGCTCTTCTTGTTGTATTGATCTTTTTACCATTATGTAATGTCCTTCTTTGTCTCTTTTGATCTTTGTTGCTTTAAAGCCTATTTTATCAGAGATGAGAATTGGAACTCCTGCTTTTTTTTTGCTCTCCATTTGCTTGGTAAATCTTCCTCTATCCCTTTATTTTGAGCCTTTGTGTATCTTTGCATGTGCGATGGGTTTCCTGGATACAGCACACTGATGGGTTTTGACTTTCTTCCAATTTGCCAGTCTGTGTCTTTTGATTTGGGCATTTAGTCCATTTACACATAGGGATAATATTGTTATGTGTGAATTTGATACTGCCATTTTGATGCTAGCTGGCTGTTTTGTTCGTTAGTTGTTGCAGGTTCTTGATTGTGTTGATGCTCTTTACCATTTGGTATGTTTTTGGAGTGGCTGGTACTGGTTGTTTCTTTATATGTGTAGAGCCTCTCTCAGGAGCTCTTGTAAAGCAGGTCTGGTGATGATGAAATCTCTCAGTACTTGCTTGTTCGCAAAGGATTTTGTTTTTCCTTCATTTATGAAGCTTAGTTTGGCTGGATAGGAGATTCTGGGTTGAAAGTTCTTTTCTTTAAGGATGTTGAGTATTGGCCCCCACTCTCTTCTGGCTTGTAGGGTTTCTGCTGAGAGATCTGCTGTGAGTCTGATGGGCTTCCCTTTGTGGGTAACCCGACCTTTCTCTCTGGCTGCCCTTAGCATTTTCTCCTTCATTTCGACCCTGGTGAATCTGACGATTATGTGCCTTGGGGTTGTTGTTCTTGAGGAATATCTTTGTGTTATTTTCTGTATTTCCTGGACTTGAATATTGGCCTGCCTTGCTAAGTTGGGGAAGTTTTCCTGGATAATATCCTGAAGAGTATTTTCCAGCTTGGATTCATTCTCTCCGTCACATTCAGGTACACCTATCAGACATAGATTAGGTCTTTTCACGTAGTCCCACATTTCTTGGAGACTTTGTTCATTCCTTTTTACCCTTTTTTCCCTATTCTTGCCTTCTTGTTTTATTTCATTGAGTTGATCTTCGACCCCTGATATCCTTTCATCTGCTTGGTGAATTCGGCTGTTGAAACTTGTCCATGCTTCGCGAAGTTCTCGTGTTGTGTTTTTCAGCTCCATTAATTCACTTATATTCCTCTCTAGGTTGTCCATTCTCATTAGCATTTCGTTATATCTTTTTTCAAGGTTCTTAGTTTCTTTGCATTGGGTTAGAACATGTTCTTTTAGCTCACTGTAGTTTCTTATTACCCACCTTCTGAAGTCTGATTCTGTCATTTCATCACACTCCTTCTCCATCCAGCCTTTTTCCCTTGCTGGTGAGGAGTTGTGATCTCTTTTAGGAGGAGAGGTGTTCTGGTTTCGGGTGTTTTCATCCTTTTTGCACTGGTTTCCTCCCATCTTTGTCAGTTTATCCACCTGTTGTCTTTGTAGTTACTGACTTTCAGATTGGGTTTCTGAGTGAACTTCCAGTTTGTGGATGATGAAGTTACTTCTTTTTCTTAGCTTTCCTTCTAACAGTCTGACCCCTCTGCTGTAGGGCTGCTGAGGTCCACTCCAGGCCCTGCTTGCCAGGAGATCACCTGCAGCAGCTGCAGAATAGTAAGGGTTGCTACCAGTTTCCTCTTCTGCTATCTTTGTCCCAGTAGGATGCACGCCCAATGTCAGTCTCTTCTCTCCTTTATGAGGTGACTCATTGGATATACAGGGGTCAGGGAGCTGCTTGAGGATGACAGTGTGTCCTTTATTGGAGCTCAAGTCCTGAGCTATCAGCTCTGTTGTTCATTCAGAGTTGCTGGGCAGGTACGTTTAGGTGTGCTGCAGCAGAACTCATAAACTCCCCCCCGCTTTTTTTTCCCCCCCAGGTGCTCTGTCCCAGGGAGTTAGGGCTTTATTTATGAGTTTCCGTTATGCTGCTGCCTTTTTTTTTTCTTTCAGGGCTGCCCTGCCCAGCGAGGAGGCAGCCTAGTCACTGCCTGCCTGCAGAGGCTTTGCTGAGCTGCTGTGGGCTCCGCCCAGCTGCCGTGAGATCTTTGCTGCAGTCCTGTTTATATGGGTGTAGTTAGAACTGCCTTGGCAATGGTGGCCTGCCTCTGTTATGGTGGACTCTCTCTGTAGTGGCAGGTTGCCTCGGCAATGGCGGGCTGCCTCAGCGATGGTCATGTCTCCGTAGTGGTGGAATGTCATCGTAATGGTGGACGCCCCTCCCCCACAGAGCCGGACTGTCCCGGGTTCAGCTGTGCTTTCTGTGAAACTCTTAACCCAGAGCGTTTTTAATTACTGTTTTATGTGTGTATGTGGGGGGGGGGAGGGGTTGGGACCAGCCGAGCCTGATCACCTGGCTCCCTGACTCAGTCTTTTGTTGTTGTTGTTGTTGAACGGTTGACCCTCTCCCAGGTGTTCCCGTCGCCTGTTGAAAAGCGCCAGGATCTCCTGTGCCGCGACTCACTGATCCGGCTGAAACAGTGGCACTGAGATTCCTGGCGGTTTTTTTGCCTAGGAATCTCCTGGCCTGGCTCGCTATTTCAGATGAATGGGCGACTCTGCGGTCTCAGGGCTCCAATCGCCAGCTAAGAGGGCACCCGGACCAGTGTCCTTTGTACAGAGAACCACCGCGCCAGGGCGCGGGTAAAGCAGCCACGCCAGCCGAGACAGCCCTCTCTGGCGACCTGTCGGGCTCCTCCGCCTGGGAATCTCCTGGTATGTGGGCAATAAAAATCCATCTGGAAATGCGGCGTCCACTCACCCTCTGCACTTTCACCGGGAGCTGCAATCCTGAGCTGTTCCTAGTCGGCCATCTTCCCCCAATTCCAAAAATAATTTCTTTATGTCCTTATTCTATAAGCTTTTTTCTAAACATTTTTAAGTTAGTTATTTGGTTTTTGCTTTTTAAACTTTTTTGTTAAAACCTCATACACAGAAGCACACATTACCCTAGGCCTCATAGAGTCAGGCTCGTTCATATCACTCCAAATCTTGTCCACTGGAATGTCTTCAGGGACAAACACATACGGAACCGTCGTCTCCTGTGGTAACAGTGACTTCTGGAATTCTTCTGAAGGACCTGTTTTACGGTTAACTTTAAAAAAAAAAAAAAAGTAGAAGGAGTACACATTAAAATAACAATAAAAAGTATAGTAAATACATAAACTGAAAATAGTCATTTATTATCAAGTAGTATGTACTCTGCATAATTGTATATGCTAGACTTTTAATGACTGGCAGCACACTAGATTTGTTTACACAAACATTGCCCCAAACCCATGAGTAATGCATTGTTAAAACATAACAGTGACTATACCATCACTAGGTGACAGGAATTTTGTGGAACAGCTTCCATATATTTGTTTTGTCATTGTCATGGTATATGACCATATACTGAATTGGGAAGAAAGGACATACAGCAAGATCTCACTTTTGTCGGGGAAAAAATTTGGTATGGGGCGTTATTTTATGAATGTTTGTATAAAAAATATATTAATTATCAAGATTTATTTAAGGAGTTAAGTTGGTAGCAGTTTTTCTTTTTTAAAAAAATAAAACATATTTTGAATTTTCTACTCAATTCTTTTTCTCTCCATTAGAATATAAGCACCATAAGAAGAGGAATTTTTGTTTGTTTCCCCTCTGTTGCCATATTGCAGATCCTAGAACAGTATTTCATAAATATGTGTAGAATGAATGAATGAATTTTATAGCTACCTGGACCTCAGACTAGATTTTTTTTCATTAATTTGTTAGTTTTGGTTTTAATTACATAGTTTTGATAACTGGAACTTTATGGTTCTATCTGGTGGAATAACATCTCTTTGTGAGTCATGTTTAAATTACTCTAGACTTTTTTTTACACCTGATAAATACCCTTTTGAGTTTTTCGTTTTGTTTGTTTGTGTGTTTGTTTTTTGAGACAGAGTCTTACTTGGGCACCTAGGCTGGACTGCAGTGGTGCGATCTCTCTCGGCTCACTGCAACCTATGCCTCCAAGGTTCAAGCAATTCTCCTGCCTCAGCCTCCCCTGCAGTTGGGAGTACAGGCGTGCACCGCCAGGCCCTGCTGATTTTTTGTATTTTTCGTAGAGATGGGGTTTGTTTAAGACCTCCAGACCTCAAATGACCCACCCACCTTGGCCTCCCATAGTGCTGGGATTACAGGTGTGAGCCACTGGTCCTGGCCATAAACATCTTTGGGCTTTAATTGGAATTGCACTAGTTACCTATATTAATTTGTCATCTTTCATTTAGGAGTTTTAAGACATTAGAATGAATTATTTAGACATTCCATATCTTTCAATAAACTTCATGGCTGTTTAAATATTAGCTGGCGTACTACTTTTAAATATATTTCTAGATGTTTTAATTATGTTTGTCTTGCTATTGACAACTGGTTTACTTTATATTTCTTCCTGGTATATAGGTAAACTGTTGTTTTGTATATGTTTTTATTAAGCCATCTTCCTGAAAGGTTTTTATTATTATTATTATTATTATTATTATACTTTAAGTTCTAGGGTACATGTACAGATCATGCAGGTTTGCTCCATATGTATAAATGTGCCATGGTGGTTTGCTGCATCCATCGCCCCGTCTTCTACATTAGATATTTCTCTTAATGCTATCCTTCCCCAATCTCCCCACCCCCTGCTGTTCTTCCCCTCCACCCCCACCCTCCACCCCCTGGTGTGTGATGTTCTCCTCCCTGTATCCGTGTGTTCTCTTTGTTCAATACCCACTTATCTGTGAGAACATGAGGTGTTTGGTTTTCTGTTGTGTCAGTTTGATGAGAATGATGGTTTCCAATTTCATCCATGTTCCTGCAAAGGTCATGAACTCATCCTTTTTTATGGCTGCATAGTATTTCATGGTGTATATGTGCCACATTTTCTTTATCCAGTCTATCATTAATGGGCATTTGGGTTGGTTCCAAGCCTTTGCTATTGTGAACAATGCCGCAGTAAACATACGTGTGCGTGTGTCTTTATAACAAAATGATTTATAATCCTTTGGGTATATACTCAGTAATGGGACTGCTGGGTCAAATGGTATTTCTATGTCAAGATCCTTGAGAAATCGCCACACTGTCTTCCATAATGGTTGAATTAATTTACACATCCACCAACAGTGTAAAAGCATTCCTTTTTCTCCACATCCTCTCCAGCATCTGTTGTCTCCTGATTTTTTAATGATCACCATTCTCACTGACATGTGGTGGTATTTCAATGTGGTTTTGATTTGCATTTCTCTAATGACCAATGATGATGAGCTTTTTTTCATGTTTGTTGGCTGCATAATTGTCTTCTTTTGAAAAGTGTCTGTTCTTATCCTTTGCTCACTTTTCGATGGGGTTGTTTGTGTTTTTCCTGTAAATTTGTTTAAGTTCTCTGTAGATTCTGAATACTAGCCCTTTCTCAGATGGGTAGATTGCAAAAACTTTTTTCCCATTCTGTTGGTTGCCGTTTCTCTCTGTTGATAGTTGTTTCTTTTGCTGTGCAGAAGCTCTTAAGTTTAAGTAGATCCCATTTGTCTGTTTTGACTTTTGTTGCCATTGCTTTTAGTGTTTTAGTCACAAAGTCCTTGCCCATGCTTATGTCCTGAATGGTATTGCTTAGGTCAAAAAATTTGTAACTCAACGGTAAGTTGATTAATGAAAACCAAGCCTTTATACCTTAAAACATACATAATTTTGTTGTAGACTAGGTAGCTGTTTTTCTCCATTTTTTTTTTTTACCCTAGTTGTTGAAAGCTTCCTGTCACAATGTCAAATATTTATTATTTAGAAGTGAGCAGGTTCTCAGTAGCCATGTAATGATACTTCTGGGCACATTTCACCTACTCCAAGGCAGAAATGTTGGGGAAGCTGGAAGGCTCAGTACTCTGTTCTTTGGTCAGCAAGTGATTGTTGACCCATAATTAATTAATAGAAAAAGCAGATAGTCTCAATGTTTTGGGTCTTTTATCAAACAGGTAAGTTATTCTTAGGATCTTTTCACTGTTTCTCCCTTTCTGCTATTCTAAAATACAATCCTGGAGTCTCTTAATTTTGTTTCTGGTTGTCACATTTCTGCAAACAGCAATGTATTGTGTTAATAGTTATTTCATCACAGACATTTCTGCGTTTTGGTTTACATGCGTTTTTGCCTTATTTTTCTTAAATTATTTAAAGGAAAGGAATATGTTTTGTGCAGAATTGTGTTAATCAGACATGTACTAAACAGTTACTGTGTATACTGCAGCAGTGGAAGGGAATACAGGGCCCTTATGTGCCAGTTCTGACAGTATAGGTGCAGAAACAAAGAATCTGAAAGAATTGTGGTAGAGGAGGGGCTTGCGAAAATTTAAGAAGCTAAGGAGTGTCCATTTGATTATATATTCTATAGTCTTCGACCCTGGTTATACATTTGAATCATCTGGAAAATTTAACAAATCTCATAGTTTTATTATACTTACTGTCACCGTTTATCTGGTCAGGAAATTGATTTCCAGAGATAGGGCCTAAGCATCTAGGTATGTGAGAGAGACTTAGAATTTTTTAAAGCTGTTATAGGGATTTAATTTGCCGTCTTAGTGAAGAACAGGAGTCAGCAAACTATGCCCCATAGGCCAAATCCGGCCAACCTCCTGTTTTTGTACTGCCATGGAGCTAAGAAAGGTTTCAACTTTTTTAAATGGCTGGGAAAAAAATCATGACATGAAAATTATATGAAATTCAAATTTCATTGTCCATAAATCAAGTTGTATTGCAACCAAAGCCTTTGGTGAATTTTTGTTGATGTGTCAAGAAATAATTGTTGAGAAACTTTTTCATAAACATATACATAAAGAGATATAGGAATATTTGGGTTTAGTCACCTCAAATTGCAAATCATTTCTTCCTTTTCCATCCATTCTTTCAATTAAAGCATAAATATATTTTCAAAAATTGATTTAACTGTTAATATTGGAGAGGAGAAATTGCTAGGCCAAATTCAGTACTCATTTGAGCATGTAAGGTACTATGGGCTTGTGTCTTCATATTTTATACTGACCAATTCACATGAGACAGTATTCCCAGGTTGGTGGTGTCGGCTTATTAAGGGTTTAAAGTAACATCGCCATGCTAATTTCATTTTCAAATCAAATGTTCATGGATTCCTATAGATAAGGTATCCCAAGGAAGTACTTATTTTCGAAGTACAGATGCTCCTTAACTTACAATGAGGTTATATTCCTAAAAGCTCTTTGCATGTAGAAAATATTTTAAAGTCAAAAATCTGTTTAATAAACCATACCCACTCGACATTATCGTTTAGCCTAGCATGTCTTAAGCTTGTTCTTATTTTTGTTTGTATTAATTTATTTTACTCTTAACTTCTAAGGAGAGGAATTAAAATAATTCCAAATGCTGTCATTTTCCTCAGCAAATTTTAGGCACATGACCTGGGAAATTGTGAACTACATTCTCCTTTGGCTTTTGGACTTCCTGTTGCGTTTCGGGTATAATATGCTTATAAAGATAGATTTTTATTAATTGTGTTTGAACTAGTTACTGAGAGTACCATCTGAAAACTTTTTTTTTTCTTGATTGTATATAAGTGTTAAATAATGAGATCACAACTATTTTTGAACAATTAGAGGTTATGCTCTTTAAGAACTGATTTTGTAGTCCCTATCCATGAATTTTTCCTCACCTCGTTTAGCGGTAAGGTCAAGTAACCATTAAGTAGACTGAAATAGCCCCAGCTCAGGCATTCATTCACCATTGCAGTGGAGCCAGAGAATTATTAGGAATGGCAGAGAATGGCACTACATAAAGCAATGACAGGAGACTGACAGGGTCAAGAGAAAATGATGGAGGGTTTTAGAAATCCAAACCAAAGGAAATAAAGAAGAAGAAGAAAGTAAGGAAGTAAAGATAGGAAGATAGGGATTTTTTTTTTTTTAAAATACAGAATCTTACTCTGTCACCCAGGCTGAAGTGCAGTGGGATAATCTCAGTTCACTGCAGCCTCCTCCTCCCTGGTTCAAGCAATTCTCCTGCTGCAGCCTCCTGAGTAGCTGGGCCTACAGTCACCCACCACCACGCCTGGCTAATTTTTGTACTTTTAGTAGAGATGGGATTTCACTATGTTGACCAGGCTGGTCTCAAACTTCTAACCTCAGGTGATCCGCCTGCCTTGGCCTCCCAGGTTGCTAGGATTATAGGCTTGAGCCAACATGCCCAGCCAGTATAGGGATTTATTGCCTCACTTAGGCATTTATTTGTTCTCAGCATAGCTGGATCATTCTAGATCTATTCTAGAGGTTCAAGCATTAACACTAACTCGTCCCATTTCTCAGATCTACTTTACTTTGTGCTAACTGCCTTCATTCTTAGGCCTTCTGTAGTATGAGGAAAATGGCTTTTGGTACTTCAGACCAAAAGGTCCTTAACACCTATGTCTCAGACAGATATATTGTCTTTTTTGAGGATTCTGGTTAAAGCATGGGAAGCTATTTCATTGATTCAGCTTTGGTTATTCCTGGTCCAATCAGTGGGGCCTGATGTTTGGATAGGACAGGTGTGAATGGTGTACCTGCCGCAGCCCTAATGGGGATGCAGTGAAGCATAGGGTAACCATCTCTTATCACCATCTAAACGCTATGGATAGATTTTCCGATAAGAAACACTTGTTATCAGAAAGAAAATGGATGCTAAAGAGAGTAAATAGTTAACTGTTAAAAGACCAAAACCTAGCACTTGTATCATCTAATATAGAATCTTGTATACATTGTACACTTCATGTTTTTTAGGAAACTTAAAATATGCTTAAATAATCTTTGTGAAAGCTTCAAAAATTCTTCAAGGCCTTATGTATTTGTCCTTTCAGTTTTTCATTATAAGTTTATGAAAATATTTTAGCCATTCTTTTAACAGTTTATTGGATATCTGCTATGCTGTTTTACCTGCAGTGCCATTTAACCTTTTCAAAAGTTGATAATTTAAAAAACTTTCTAAGTTTTATTTTTACTTGAATATGTACAGTATATTCAATTCGTATTTGAGGGGTACAGTATGATGTTTCAATACATATATATACTGTGCAGTATCAAATCAGGATCACCTCAAACATTTGTCAATTCTTTGTGGCAAGTACATTCAAAATTCTCTCTTCTGGTTATTGTGAAATATACAATGTAGTAGTATTGTTCATTATAATTACTCTCCTGTGCAACAGAAAACTAGAACTGGAACTCCTATTCATCTGTTCTTTTATATCCATTGACTAACCACTCCCATCCAATCTTTGGCCAGTCTCTGGTAACCACTGTTCTATCCTGTACATCAGTGAGAGCTGCTTTTTACAACTCCACAAATGAGAGCAATCATGTGGTATTTGGGGCATATTTCATTTAACATAATGTCCTCCACGCTTATCCATGTAGCCAAAAAGGAAAGGATAGTATTATTATTATTATTTTTCTGAGACAGAGTCCTGTTCTGTCACCAGGCGGGAGTACAGTGGCATGATCTAGGCTCACTGCAACTCCTACTCCCAGGTTTAAGCAATTCTCCTGCCTCAGTCTCCCAAGTAGCTGGGATTACAGGCATGCACCACTATGCCCAGCTAATTTTTGTGCTTTTAGTAGAGACAGGGTTTCACCATGTTGGCCAGGTTGGCCTTGATCTCCTGACCTTGTGATCCGCCCACCTCTGCCTCCCAAAGTGCTGGGATTATAGGCGTGAGCTACCGTACCCCACCTTTACTCTTTTTTTAATGGCTGAGTAGTATTCATTGTGTATCTGCATCACATTTTCTTTGTTCATCTGTTGGTGGGGAGTTAGCTTGATTCTGTATCTTGGCTAACATTAGTAGTGCTACAGTAAACATGGGGGTGCAGATATCTCTGACTACTGATTTCATTTTCTTTGGATAAATAAGTCAGTGAGCTTGCTGGATCATATGGTAGCTCTGCTTCTAGTTTTTTGAGGAACCTCTACACTGCTTTCCATAATGGCTATACTAATTTACATTCTCACCAGCATTGTATAAGGGTTCCCATTTCTCCACATCTATGCCAGCATTTGTTTTTTTGTCTTTGTGATACTGGCCATTCTTATAGGTGTGAGATGATCCTTTACTGTGGGAAAGTATCCTTATTGTATAGAACTATTTTAACCAAGGCTCACAGGTTATCTCCCTACCATTTTTATTTTTAATCTAAAGTGCTATCAGATTTTTAATTCCTATGCATAACATACAGTAAACCTCATCTGGAAGACCTGTACATGGCACAGTGCAGGCTGCTCAATTTTTCTGTCTTGGAAGGATGAAAGGCTAAGTTGAAAAATCATTTATCAGTTTCACTCCAGTTGTTACATTTTGACTTTAGAAACATCCTTCATCTCCTGAGTCTCATAATCTCCTGCCTTTGAGGTTGTGTCATAGATATTATATCACTCAAGTGCTTTCAATTTGAACTTCAAGAGGGTTGCCTATGTCTCCGAAGTTGCCTTTAGGGACTATTTTACAGTTATTATTTCAGCTCCTCCCACCCTAGCTTGTTGAAGAAAGTTCTCTAACCAAAGGTAATTCTAATTGCCTTTGAAATCAGCACTAGTCAAAGTGTGCAGTAGTTTTATGAAGACGGAGACCTCAACCTGAAGTTTCTTAAAAAGAAGACACAATAAGAAGGCTCAAGGTACCCTTTTGTCCTTCAAAATGAACTGCCAGTGCCTCTGCCTTCGTGCCTTCAGTGAACATATTACATTGGAACGAGATTATACTTGTGGTTTTACTTAAGAATAACTCTCCAAGAAACGTGTTGTTTAGCAATATTCCTTTCAAATTCATAAGCCCTAATTGAAATTACTTTCCATTCTATCTTTGTAGCAAGACTTAAGCTTCATGAATGGATAGTAATTCTGCCCTCATGTTTCAGGGCTCTGCCTTCATGCTCTATTCTGCTTCCTTTCCTCCAATGAATGTCTTTCCCCTTGACTATATCACTTAAAAAGCTATTCTTTAAAATTAATGGTATTGCTTCTTATTTATATATTTTACCTCCTTAACCATACTGCAAACCTCTCAGAGTCAGGAACTGTATGCCTTGTATTTATTTTGCATTTTCACACAATGGTCACTTAGTTCAAATAATTCATAAATTTTTAGAATCTAGGGTATAATGTCACAAAATAAGGCATAGTTCTTGTCTTCATAGTGCTTTTTAACCTTTAGAAGAGATATGACATGCAAGTCTAATATACAGGAGTTATTAAAGAGAGCAAAATCAGTTTCTTCTCAGGAAAACAGTAAGGACAAACTTCATGAAGGAGATTGTATTAGAGCCAGGCCTTAGTTGCACTAGATTATTGGGATATTTTAATTTGCCTGTTTGCTGGATCACAGCATTTATAGAGGAGACATTTAAAGGAAACAATGGGATTGTAATCCCTTCTATGTGTAATTCTTGGTGGTTGGCAAAACTCATTCCCATTTTTATCTCATTTTTGTCTCATTACCCTTTGAATCAACATATCACATCTATTATTAACATGTAAAAATCTCACCTATTTAGCTTTCAGAGTTTTGTTTTGTTTTGTTTTCCCTAATTGCCTTGGTGGTTAGAAAACAGAAATAACAGAGTCTTGACATCTCTCTGCCATGATCTTTTGTGTTGAGATTAGCACTCTTGAAGAAAGGAGAGATTTGTTTATAGCATCTGCTCTGACATGTCAGTACTGATCCTACCCTGATTGACCAGATTTATTAGTGACTGTCTTATAATACTACTGTAACATTACTTTTGCTTTCCTTTTCCACCTCATGCAAAGAGAAATGAAGTAGGAACTTTTTGCTTGTTTGACGGTATTCCTGAATTTTTTGATATGCTTCTCTGGGGTGATTTAGCTCTTTTGGAAAACACCTGCTATGATATGTAAAAACATTTAGATTGCACTGTTTTGCTAAATAATTTTTCTTCCTTTAACAGAAGTATATTTTAATGGTTTGGTTTGCTTTTTCTTTTTCTTTGTGTTCCAATATTCTTTGAGGAGAATGGGAAATGGAAGAAGAAACCTTAGTGAAATAAGTTTTTTTGTGTTACAAAGAAACTGTTTAATAATAAATGTTTCTCGATCCACTTGATGTCCACCTTTTTTTAACAATGGCTTTTATGGAAGGGAAAATTTGGCTTTGATTTTGCTTAGATGAAATTGCATTCTTTTGCTATTATTCAGGAGACTGTTTCTCACCTGGTTGATCATTTCAACTATTTCTTTCTGTGCTTCAAATCATCAGAATCCCATTTGCCCCACTGCAGACTTGGCATGTCGAATAAATGTGATGGCAGCAATTAACATCATGATTGCAATGAAAATATAAAAAGGAAATAGTTGCGAAGTTGTAGTAGGGAAAAACAAAAGCTGGAAAAGCTGCTTTTTATAAATAAGATGAAATTATTTTCATTCTTCCTACATAGGATTGAAAAATAAACAAATTCTCTGGTTATTTTGCTTGTTGATTGTTTCTGCCATGTAGCTTAAGACTCTATAGTTGTGGTTCATTTTGCTTTTAAATTTCAAGAACAATACAATAAATTGGAGAGGTCAGTGTTCTACACAAATTAAAAGAAATGTACCATTAGAAAAAGCCAAAGGATTTACAATGTTCCCTTACTTACACATGAATGTAAGCATAATTTTTCCTTACTAGTAGGTCATTGTGTTATTATTGTGTATTGCAGAATGTATTTCACTTGAATTTAAAAATAATTATTAAATGGCTGGTATTTCAATTTTTATTTAAAAGAACATTATCTAAATATTTACATAAAGCAAAAGCAGCCATTCTTTTCATCCTGTTTACTATTTTTCATTATTTAATATTGATTTTTCTTTTTGTTGGTATTAGATTCTTATTACAATGCCTTTGCTCTTTGCCCTGTGATGTTGCTTTGTTGGCTTGTTCATCTACGTTGTAGACCTAGATGACCTTCATGTTCTAGTCCTTTTGAGTTTTTTACCGGGCTGAACCAAATGAAAGCAATTGGTTGCTAGTAAAAGAACTGGACAAAGGCAGAGAGGGGGGATTTTAAGCATGGGGTACTGCCTTAGAAAACAGCAGATATATCTCAGTTCGGTCTATGAAAACCAGCTTCTATAAGGCTAGGCCACCACACTGTCATTTTTTATTATTGGCTATCCCTTAGTCTCTGTACACTGTTGAAAAAGTGATGATTCATCACAGGATGGTTTGAAATAATTGGCCTGTTCAAACCTTAACAGTTGGGGAAGTTGATTTTCTATATTATATAACACTGATGTCCATTACCCATGTATATTTGGGACACAGTCTGCCTCTTAACTGCATTGTGCTTTACCTGTATGTTTAGTTCAAAGTGAGATTGGTTCCTAAAGCTTTTTAAACAAAGACTTTTTCTTTTTGCTGTTTTTGTCTTTTAATATCAATATTGAATGAAAATGTATGGGAATCATTCAGATATGGTCAGTAGACATTAAAATAAAAAGGAAAATGTTTGACAGTTTCCCTGGGTAAGCTGCTGAGGCATTTATATAGCAAAATGGTGTATTAAAAGCCAATTATTAGAATAATGATCAACATAAAACCTGGGCTTTAATTTACACATCATTAGAAGGTTGTCTGTTGTGGTTGAGGGTTTGGGGCAGTATACATTTGAGTCTTTGAGTACTCCTTCTTATAAGTGTCTCGTGTGAAGAGAATACAGAAAAAAATCTTTAAAAACGTAATTACTTATCTTTCCCATGATTGTTGTTTATTTTTTGTTCAGGTCCTGTTTTTCTTATAGTAAAACAACTCAGTATATATTTCTGGCTTTAGATTGTTACAAATTTAATCTAGTTTCTCGGAATATTAAATTTACATTTAAATGTTTTATGTGCCATTAAGTATTGTTAGAGAATTTTTATAGAGGTTAATAAAAGAGAGTTGCCCAAATTCTAACTATGTCAATCTAATATTTAATTAGTTGTGTGTTAGAAGGCAGATAAAAAAAATTTCACTTACAGCTATTAATAATGGTTGCAGGGTGAATTCTGGTAAGGTGTTATATAAAGGCCAGATAAAATAAAATATTGATGTTTAAAAAGTTTGTGGATAAGAAATCTTTTATTTTTCTTGTCACTTAAAATTAAACCAAAAGATAATTTTGTCACACTCACGAATATTTAAAACAATCTTTAAATAGAGAAAATCTGACCACATTTCATACTTCTACTCCTAAGATAAAGGAAAAGAAGCAGCAAGAGTAGCAAAGGTTGGGATAGGGATGGGCATACTTTACGTCATTTCTCCCAAAAGGGTGGAATTCAACAAGAAATTTTTTTTCTAGCTAAACGGCCATCATTTTATGTTTATTGTTGTTAAGAAGAAGCCACCCAACTAAGATGAAAAACACTGAATATACATTAAAATATTGACACAAAAGAAATAGCCAAAGGATAGATATTTGTCAATAATGTGGATATACTTCAGATTTTTAATAATACTATTATTGAAATGTTATAAAGGATTGAATAAAATTTCCCTTTTAAAAAGTAGCAATTCATTTAACAAAATAATTTCTTAGTTTTATCTAGGCTTCTTAACACCCTTGGACCTCTGAATTAATATATGTGCTGCCGAAGCGAGCACATGGACCTCTGAATTAATAAAAGGATTTATATAGTATCTGGGTTAAATATGCTTTTCTTGTTTTTTTTTATTTTGATGCTCATTTAAGAATTTTGCTTATAATGTGCCAAACCTTTAGCTATTTAGATATGTCCCAGTCATACTTAAAATGTTTACTTAGAGCTAGGTATTTGGTATGGTATTGACCTGGGTAATGAGTGTATGACAAAATGTTATAAATGAAAAGCTATTTCTGACTTAAACTCTTGATGTTTCTACATTAGTGCTAGTAAAATTTATGTCTTCTTAGTTCCAAGTGGTGGTATTTTATAATGCCATAGCAAAGCACGATTGGAAATGAGAAGTGCTGTCTCTTAGAAGTTCTCTCATATTTCAGCTAAAACATACTCAGCAAAAAAGATATGTAAATTAAAAGAAAATCTCCAATTTTCTATTCTGAGTAAAGCTTTGATTTTTGCTGATTCAGGAAGTAAGGTTGACATTGGAGCTTCTCATTTCATCTGGAATAATCACTTTTTCCTTTTGAAAAGTCTTTCATTTTAGCAGCAGTATCTTCTAAAACAGTCCATTTTGCATGGATGAACCTGTTTTTCTCTAGATAACACAGAAAATACAACTATCATAAACGGTAACCTGCTTTCTATAGTATAGCTTTCCTGAGTGCCCAGTGAGATACCAAAGTGCCAGGCTGTTCATTCTGGAGATTTCACTGATTTTCTTAGCTGCATCTCTACTCTAACCCCCCAAATAACAACCCCCAATAGAAAAATTTTATAACTTCCGAATTGACTACTGTAATAAAATGTTTAAGCCCAGGGTTAGATAAATAAGATGCTGACTACCTAATGAAAGTGTCTAATGTCAGTAGAGCTCTCCCCCAAGTCAGTGGCTTATCAGCTTAGGATCATTCAGAATATATTATTCCAGTTCTTGAAACATTGTACCATTGTTTTTTTTTTGTTGTTGTTGTTAAAATTGGTGTTGATTTATCTTAGTGATGCTGATATTTTCCTCAGATTTTCCATTAGTATTTTTTCTCCCATCTGAATAATCTGAATAAATAATGAACTTGCTTTTGTTATAGGAGTAGGTACATAGGACATCCAATAGCATTCTAAATGTTTGGCTGCCAAATAAGGAAATCATAACTGCTTATTTGTATTAAATTAGTATTAAATAAAATGATTAACATTTGAAAATGTTTTGGTATAATCTACATGTAATCCATTAAAATTTCCAAACTAATGTCAAATTCTTTATTACTAGGCTTTCTGCCCAATGATGTTCAGAGGAAATTGAGTTTTTGTTTAGCATCTAAGTTAAATGAAAATGTATATGATGTTTAGCTTTGATTAGAGAGTTACAAATGGATCTGTGAAGTTTTGGTTATATAATTTCTATACTATATGTATGGGGGCACTTCTTTGCTTCCCATGATAGTTGGGATGGTGTTGTGGAACAAATGTATTCTTGTGCAGTCTTGTTCACAGTATGTATTTCTGTTGCTTTTTGAAGTGTTAATGCTGTGTAATACCGACTACTTATATCAAAATTTGTACTCTATGTAGATAGTGCTTTTGAACTTCTTTCTGATAGTACATGTTCCTGTATTAATACAATAAAGCCAAGCTGACAGGGTGACATAGTGAAGCTCTTATTAAAAATGTATTGTAATTGTTGCTGAGATACTAATGGAAATCTAGAGCTTGCTGCCTCAGGTTATTTTAAATTGTGTATTTTATGTTTACATTTTACATTTACATATTAATTTTATCTGTTAAGAATTGCTTTCAAATTAAAAGATTTGTATATGGTTAGACAAGAGTATGAAAGTAATTTGGACTTAAGAAATCAGTTCTTTGTATCAGCACATTGAATGGTTTTGTATTAAGGAAAGCTAGATTCAGTGACAAGTTTGACCCCTCACATCTGGAATTGCCATGAGAGAAAAGCAATCATGGGAATCCTATATGTATACTTATCTATGACATGAGAAGCATATTTCTTTTTTTTAAGCATATTTCTTTCATTTTAGAAAAACAAAAAGCTCAGATTATTATGATTAATAAAGTTTTTTGTCCAAAACATAGTTAAGAATTATGGCAGGAAATATAGAAATATTTCTGAGCCAAGTTTATGGCATCCAAATACTACAGCTTTTAAAGGAATTCATGGATAAGCCATTTGAAATTTATGTATATTTGTTTTATGTTGATATCATAGGTCTATCTTATAAAATTTACGCATATTATGAAAACAGATTTTAAGTATTTAGTAAGGCCTTCTCTGGAAAATTCTAAACCTTTGTTTTAAAATTACATCTGTAGATCATCTGGTCACTCTGATATTGTGAAATTATTTTAACATTGAGTATTGCTGGCTGCATGTTTTGGCAACTCTTTAATCCAACTGTTTATTTTTGACAAAATCTTACTTTTTGAAAAGAGCTCATTTTAGAGGGATATTAATATTACTTTCTCAGTTTTTAAAACTACCATTTTGTAATTTACTAGTAAATTATAAGTGCTACAGAAAGCACTATGTAGTATTCAAGATCCATGTATTCAGGGTTAAAACTGAGTTTATATACACACATACTAAACAAAGCTATAGAACAATTATTCAAGCTGCAATGTGGACTATGCTACAAGAGTTAGAATGCTTTCTTTTCAGACGTAGTTGATTTGAATACAACAAAAAATTGTTCAGACAGCCAACTGAAACCTTGAAAACACTTTTCAATCTGTAGATACAACTGTATCAGCAAAATGTTGATCAGAGTTCAAATGGAAACATTAACTAGTCTAGCTAGCCTTCTGGTGTTTTCATTGCTTAATTCACAAAGAGAATCACACAATGGATTTTTCCGTAGTAATAACATTTTGCTGCAAAATTGTATGGTCTGTGGATATGACCATAGAATTTGTCTTGTCTCCAAATTTTCTATTCTGTACATCTTGAGTCTCATTTTATTCCTTTTTCACTTCATTAAACAATAAGGATTTACCTTAAATCAAGCATTTTTTAGTATGTTTATTATCTCCCATTGTCCTTTGTAATGCCATATTGTTACTGCCCAGCTCGACATAAAAACTACTCTTTTTACTTCTCATACTAGCCATTTTGCAAGCCTGAGCTTCTTTGTGGTACAGGTCAAGTACTTATGGAGTAAAGTTAAGTGAATTTTTCTTGTGCAGGAATGTCTTCATTTAAAGAAAAAGAAAAAGGCTGCCCCAGTCCTTGTTTTTTAAATAGAAACATTTTTTATTTAGAGCATCTTGTATTTTCTACTGAATATATCATAGTGTAGTAAGAGTTATATTTTGCTTTAGGCATAATGGTTTTTAAAATAGCCCAATTAATTACATAGATGAGTGTTTATCTTATAAAACAGCTAATTTTAAAATAGCTTATCCATATGAGTTCTTTAAAAGGCAACTAACTCTTAATATTTTAAAATATGATTTGATTTATAATAAACTTTCTGCAAGTGAGGGAGGCCTTTAATCTTTATTAAGAGGGGGTAAATGATAATGAATTATTTTTGCCAAGACAGTTTTTTCCTCTTAAAACTCAAGTAGTCCTATCATTTTCACTTTTTTCTCCTTGTTCCAAAAAGAAGTGGTGAATGTTTTGCACTGTTTGTTGGCTATGGCTGTGTCATGAGGGTTCTACTATGATTGATTAGTGGAGGGCCACTATGTATTTTTTATATATTTTCACTATGGAATAGTATTGGATTTTTTTTTTAAGTCAGCAGTGAGGAATGGTGGAAAGCATTTGTTCCATTTAATAATTTATAATAGCTAATTTCCCAGTAAGGAGCCTACCAAAACATGATAGATATATCTCACTTAGATGAAAAGTTGTCTGTAAGGTGAATCAAATCCTCTTTTAATATATCATATGAATATATAAATCATTTTTTCTCACCGATTTTATGGGGTAAAGTGGAGATATATTCTAGAAAATAATTTGGTTTTTAAGGCAAAAAATCAAATTTTTTGGAGAAAAGACTCTTTCAGATACAGTAATATGTAAGTCATTCTGAGTGCAAAGTAGAATTTTAGATAAATTTTAGATAAATTTAGATAAAATTTTATTTTCGGCATAGTAACTTAATTTTTTTTTCAATTGAGTAACTTTAAAGATAAACTTTATTTTTATTTTTTGAACACAGTTATAACCAGTAGTTTCAGATTTTCATCCTCTCCTTGAAATGCTTCAATAGAAAGAATATGTAACTCTTCTTTAATGTTCAATATTCTAATATTTTAAAGAAGAAGCTATTTTTAAAAATTAAAAGATTGAAATAAAAGAAAGGAATCTACATTTAAACAGTTGAAATTATGATCTTAAACTAAACTAGCAAATTATTAAATAAGCAAACCATTTCTTAGAAGCCATGTAACAGTGAACTAAATTCAATCCAATAAACTATCATTGAGCACCCACCTGCACAGTGGACAGCGTTCAGCAGTAGAAATGTGGTATTGCCTAAGAGTAACTAGCTCACAGCCTAAGAGACAGTCAGGCACATAAATGGATACTTAGAATACAAAGGGCAAGTACCTTGATAGATGAAAATATAGGACATCATGGGAATGTCTACGACTCTGAATTCACTTTTGGGAAATCAGGCGAGACTTCTTTTCTCCAAGACTTCTTTCCTCCAGAATCTTACCTGATTTCCCAATTTACCTGATTTCCTGAATTAGGACCTGAAGAATAATTGAAGTAAGCTAAACAGAGGAAGGCCTTGAAGAGAGAGAGTGTTGCAGGTTCAGAGAATAGCAGGTAAATAGCCCAACTGCTGTTGTGTCAGAGATTGATGTATAATTTGGTCTGGCTAGACCATAGGGTTCAAAGGTAATGGAAAATAGCGAGAGATTAGTTTGCAGTGGTAAAGTGAGACCAGATTATGAAGGGATTTATAAGATGATCTGAAAATTCAAGAGTTTTTCAAAGAGTTTTTTAGTAAGATAATGACAGGATCATATTTAGAATTTAGAAGTCAGCTTGGCAGAAGAGTGGAGAATGGCAGGGATTGGGCAGATGATGGCAAGATCAAACTTACAGAGACTAGTTGCTTTAGAAAATAGATGAGAGGTGATGGTACCATTCTTCTAGATAGTGAATACTAGAGGAGATTCAAGTTTGAAAGTGGAAGAATATGAATTTAGTTTTTAACATTTGATTTGAAGTGTCTGTAGACCATCTAATTTGAGGTGTCCAGAAAGGAACTGGATATATGAATATAGAGCCAAGCTCAAGAAAGAACGAAGTTAGATATATAGATTTGGCAGTTAATCAGCATGAGAACGTTAACTGAACCCACCGGAGTCCACAAGGGTCTTCAGGGCTCTCCATCTTTATCATCAACATATGATAATGATTTCATTACCTAATTCATCATGATTCGGATATGAAGGCATTGTGAAATATTTAATGTACTATACCAGTATAGGATATTATTAACTGTAATGAAGAGTACATTTACTAAAAACGTTGCTACAAAACTAGTGTAGTAAGCTCTGGGCCAGTGTAGACTATCATTTGGGGCAGGAAAAAAACTAGGTATTTTGCCATGATATCTTGAAATGTGTGCAATTGGCTCTTGGTATCTACTCATTAAACCAACAATCATGGATGGAAAATACAATACTTGCAGGCCAACTTTTTGTATTGGTGGGTTCTGCAGGAATGATTGCAGGAACATCCATAGATTTTGGTAGTGAGGCATCCTGGAACCTCTGGATCCTATGGGATGACTGTATATATTGTGGAATGGCTAAATTGAGATAATTACCATATGTATTACCTCACATACCTGTTTTTTTGTGATGGGAACACTTAAAAACTACTCTCTTGGCAATTTTTAAGAATACACTCTATTGTTATTAACTGTACTCACCATGTCATATAACAGATATGTTGAACTTCCTAACTGAAATTTTGTTATCTTTGACAAACATCTCCCCAACCCCCTCTCCACCAAACTCCTGGTAACCACCACTTTACTCTCTACTTCTGTGAGTTCAGACTTTTTAGATAACATATGTAGGTAGACATAAATGTACTTTATGGGTTTCATATTCTTTAACTCATGTAGCCCTTCACTCCTCACTTCAGCTTTGTGAAGAGAGGTAGGTATTTTTGCTGTTGTTTTCCAATTTTAAAAAAATGTAGTCATATCTAGTAACTTTCCCAAAGTCTTTGATTGCTCACTAGTGAGTGATAAATTAAAACTTTGAAGAGGGACCTGGGTAGAGAGAAATAAGCAAAAAAAATTTCAATGAGAGATCTATAACCTTACTGCATTCAATTGTATGTAGATAGGAATTACACCATTTTAAAAATGTATTGTTTATTTAAAACTTGAATACCCTATCTCTAACTCTGTTCTAGGTGCCTTGGTATCAGTACCAGAATGTTGTACAGTTTCTGAAAATTATTTTCAGTATAGCAGTTAAGGAAATTAAGACTTAAAAGCCATTGGTCCAGTTTTGATAAGAAATAAAGTTGGAAGCTGGGTGCAGTGGCTCACACCTTTAATTTCAGCACTTTAGGAAGGGCCAAGGTGGGAGAATTGCTTTAGCCCAGGAGTTTGAAACCAGCCCGGGCAACATAGGGAGACCTCATCTCTAGAAAAATAAAAAATAAAAACAATTAACCGGGCACAGTGGCATGTGCCTGTAGTCCCCCAACTACTTAAGAAGCTGTGGTGGGAGGTTCACTTGAGCTTGGAAGTCAAGGCTGCAGTCAGCGGTGATTACACCACTGCATTCTATCCCGAAAGACAAAGTGAGACCCTGTCTCAAAAAAGTAAAATAAACAAGCAAATAAATAAAGTTATAAATAAAGGATATACTTTCTTCATCTCTTCGTTTGACACTAAGACAAGTCACAAACCTGAAGAGTATTGCCTATTTGTTAGGGAAAAATCCTATTGTTTCTCCACTTTTTTATCTAGGTATGAATCTATTAAAAATTAACTTTAGTGTTATATATAAGCCAGCATAAACAATAGTAGATTATGTTCGTATAATGCTTTAATATTTACATACTTCGACATGTCTTCTCCAACAACCCTTGCAGTTCTCAGAGGAGGTAGTCAGAACAGGTATTAACCTAATTTTATTTTTGAACAAACGGGTTCAGAATGTAAAGTCAGCTTGTTTCAGAGCTAGAACTTTTCCTATTAGAACCACCTTGCTTTTAGATGTGCAATCTGTTTAAATATTAAAATAATTCAGAATCGCAAATTAAAATAATGTTATTGCAGTTCTTTTAATTTCCTGTCTGGAGTGTTTCAATAGTGGTTCCTATATTATCTGGGAAGTTAAACCAAATGTTCTTTTATACTCTTTTAGACTCTACAACTTCAGTTAATCCAGATTTCCTGCCTAATAACATGTTTGGCAGCCGGGCATCTCTGGCTGCCCTACCCTTCTAAGTGATTAGAACCTATTAAAAAGAGTGTTGGCCAGGCGCGGTGGCTTAAGCCTGTAGTCCCAGCACTTTGGGAGGCTGAGGCGGGTGGATCACGAGGTCAAGAGATCGAGACCATCCTGGTCAACATGGTGAAACCCCGTCTCTACTAAAAATACAAAACATTAGCTGGGCATGGTGGCGCGTGCCTGTAATCCCAGTTACTCAGGAAGCTGAGGCAGGAGAATTGCCTGAACCCAGGAGGCAGAGGTTGCGGTGAGCCGAGATCACACCATTGCGCTCCAGCCTGGGTAACGAGCGAAACTCCGTCTCAAAAAAAATAAAAATAAAAATAAATAAAAATAAAAAGAGTGTTCAGTGAAAGGCAGGGAAAAGGCCTTTTTTGGATACCTGTGTGTTGCATATAGCTAAACCCTGCTAGGCACCTTCATGTGAATCCTTGAAGACACCATGATGGAATCAATAAGCATGTCATAATTCAAGTAGAAGCTTATTATGAGTGCTAGATGATAGCCAGGTACTAAATACTTTTCTGATTTTACTACTTCGGACATTGCTCCTACATCTTTACCTGGAATGCTTTGTCTCATGTCAGTCTGCCCAGAAGTAAATTCAACCAGCCTTCAAAGCCAGCTCAACCAATACTTCCTTTGTAAAGCTTTCCCTACTTACTCTAAGTGATGATGTAAAATTTTTACAACAATTTGTTATTAATATTTTCGTTAGTTGTGCATATCTCATCCCTTCTTTGGTTTCTTTGTTATCGAAAATTGTCTTCCCATAACCTTGAATATTGTCCGTTTCCCTTAGAAAAGGGAAATGTGGGAAAGGTAGGGAGGTGGTTATATCAACCAGATTTTTGCTTCTTAAAATGGTCTTTTGTTGATATGAGTCTGTGGTCCCATTTATTGTAGTGACAGTATCTTGGTAGTGCAAATTACTGGGTACATAGGAGAACCACAGAAGGGACGATGGTCATGTCCTCCAGGGATATATCCGAATATCTGAATCCTGCTCTGGAGCCCAGTTCTTATTCTCTAGTAGCCTTGATCCCATTCTCTGTACCAAACATAGAGTTTACTTCGTTCCCTGTACGAGCCAATTCCCAGCCCCAGTAAGCCAGGAAATCCAGCAATAAAGAATTATTCCCAGCAGCATGTTTTGTACATAGGTTTTCTAAAGTGTTCAACACTCTTTCAGTTCAGATTCCACCATAATTTATATGATCAATCAAGCACTGCTTTGTTTCTCTGTAGCTCTATTGGAATACAACATAATCAAAGATGTGTAGAATATGGGAATTCTGGGTTTGCCAAATTTTGTGCTGGAGGAAAATGATGGCTCCATCATTCTTCCTACCTAACTCCTAGAAAGGCAATATGGTATTGTGGTAGAAACATGTGCTTTGAAGATAAAGCTCTCAGATTTTGATTCCTATTCTTCTAATAGTGAAATCTTGTAGAGATCACTTATCCGCATAGTTAGCAAGACTTCTTCATTTAAAAAATTCCTTTCCTTATAGGATTGTTGTGAAGAGTAAGTGAATTAAGGTCCATGAAAGAATCTAGCATAGTGTTTAGCACATAATAGTTTCTCCATATATGTGACCTCTCTCCTGGGATGAGCAACCTGTCCCAGTTTTTCCAGGGTTTTCCTAGCTTTATCACAGAAAGTCTCATGTGTCTTAGGAATCTCCCTCTCTCTTTCTTTCTTTTTTTTTTTTTTTTTAGATGGGAGTTTTTGCTCTGTTGCCCAGGCTGGAGTGCAATGGCGCAATCTCAGCGCACTGCAACCTTTGTCTCCTGGGTTCAAGCGATTCTCCTGCCTCAGCCTCTCAAGTAGCTTGGATTGCGATGACCACCACCATGCCTGGCTAATTTATGTATTTTTAGTAGAGACAAGGTTTCACCATGTTGGCCAGGATGATCTCAAACTCCTGATGTGAGGTGATTCACTTGCCTCTGCCTCCCAAAGTGCTGGGATTACAGGCGTGAGCCACTGTGCCTGGACTTTCTTCTCTCTGTGCTACTTGGCTTTTCTAGGCTTATTGGCCATTCTTTGAATAATGTACAGTCAAGTTTTACTTTAGACTTCAGACTTTAGACTTTTAAAATAGCTCTGCATAGAGTTCCTTAGCTTGTTCGTTTTTACTTATTTTTTTCATTAAAGTTTCAAGGTATATTATGAGGTTGCATTATTTAATTGCTTTGCTGATCGAGCCAAACAGACCTTTCATTTATTAGCTGGCCTGATATGGGCGCAGGAAAACTTATGAGTTACTTTGTAAACTGATGGATTTATTAAAGGTGGTAATTTTGATCAGCAGATCTGTTGGTGGGCTCTGATTACCTTACAGAACTGGATGGTATTGATAAGCTTCCATCTACTTGGAAGTTTTTAAATATGTTCTTTTTATTAAAAGGACTTCATCCTGTGAAACCAGTTGTTTCAAATTGAAGTTCTCTCAGTCTAGGCATGATGAGTTACAAAAATGATTCTTTGTAGTATTTTGGAATTGTTTTCCACCTTTGTATAAACTCAGATGTCAATTTAATGTGTTCAGTAAGCCAAGCAACCCTTCTAATGAAACAATTGTAATTATGATTTATTTGTGGTTTTATTTCATTTCTCACTTTTTCCAGCAATCTTTCCTGTCCCTCAACTATGTTTCCTTTTTAATTAAAAAAAAAAATGAAGTAGAAAACAAATATCTGGTTTTTTTTTGTCAATGTCATGGTCTTATGTCAAGATCTTAAAAGGTATCTCTCCAAATTATTGTTCTGCTATAGTTATTTCTATCAAAGAAGTCCTCTTGTATAGCTATTTGTTGAATTGTGTACCTACTGAATTAGTCAAAGCTCTAGCTAAAACCATTTTTTTTCTTTACCTCTCCCCTCCCCCAAAACTTGCTTTTGTTATGTATTGGCTTGCTAATCCTTGTGTTGAGCAGTATCAGACATCACCTTTCTTGGGGGCAGTTAGTCCACTCTTCCGCTTTCTTTGTCAAAGGGCTCCCTTAATAGGAGAAGTCAACAGGGAGGACAAAAAGGATTGAAAGTTGTATTTAATCAGGGTCAGAGAGGTGGTGTTCAGAGTGACGGGCCCACAGGCAGGCTGGCCTTTTATGCTTGCCGACGCAGATGGTCCCAGAGCATTCAGCTAAGTGAAGAGAAAGCTGCCCAGTGAAAGCTATTGTAGGGTAGCATCGTTACAGTTGAGAAAGGTTGCCAGGGGTAACTAGAGAGTATCACCAGTATCGTGTGATCACTAGTCTGTGCCATTGAAAATGTTAGACTGAGGATTGTATTGGGTCCCTTGGCATCTTGATGTTCATATGTAAGCAGTATTAGCTTACATTAGTGTTTTTAATTTAGTTTTTTCTATTTTCTTCCCTTTGTTCCTTCCCTGCCTTTTTGAATACATAAAACATAGACTTATTTTAATTCACAAGCTTTTAAAACCTGCTTCTTGAAAATATACCATTTAGTAATATATCTCTTACAGGCTTTATGGTTTGGCATAAACTATACCAAATTTTTGTGAATAAATTGGATTTATGAAAATGAGTTGTACTACTTCTCATTTGAACAGTTCTGAGTTGATGTTCCATTGCTCTGAAACTGCCCTAGTATATCCTAAGGTGGATAGTTTTTTTTCCCTTTGTGATTTTAAGTAACTTATTTTAAAATGTGGTAGTAATTACCTGAAAACAGTAGATAGTATTGAGTGCAGAGTTGTGACCAAGAACTCCCAAATATTTATGAAATCTATCTTTAATTTTTGCCTAAGGCAAAAGTAAAAATATGCATCCCAAATGAGCCATAACCAATATAGTGTAACAATCATTGGTCTAAATTGAATACTTTGAATGTGATTTTAATATGCCAGTTATGGAATCCTTTAATTTCATCTTTTCTGTTGTCACCTGGATATTTTAAGGAATTATTTATAGTCACATACAAAATGTAAACACAGTAGTCACCTGCCATCACTAGAGGAAAATGCAGAGACTTCTATTTAATGTGAAAGTGAAAATTGAAATGTAACTAACATTTAAGGTGAAATGATAATAACTTTGCAAATTATTATTTTAACTTACGTTACCAATCAACCCAACTTAAGTCACCCTTATGTCAGCCAGAGCCAGTTTTGGCTTAATACTACTTTCTCACCTGTTGGGATAACATTAAGTGATGGCAAACATAATACCAATACTGGTATTCAAGAGCTAATAATCTCCAGTGGAATTATTTTGTGTTAAAGGTAACTTTTAAAAATTAGTGTGTTTCAAGTGGAGCCAGGCTTTAAAACATCTTCTGATACCTCCACTTAAAAGTTCTGACTCTAAATTAATTTCAGACCTTTACTGGAAAATTTCAAATTTATGTTAAAATGAGCTGGCTGTTTCTTTCCTTTCATTAATATATAGCTGAGTCATTTTCATTTACAGCAACTCATATTTCCATAAATAAAAACATTTTTCACAAAAAATTAATGAATCTAGTGAAATTTAGAACTAAGATTCCAAAAGGTCTATAGTTTTGGCAAGAAAACATTTTATTTGGAAAATTGAACTTCTATTAAAAATCAACACAAAGTGATTTCTCTTTATTTCCTGAAGAACAACTGAAGAATAGTAATTAAATTATGCTGTTCTTTTATCATCATAGTTTCTTTTTTTTTTTTTTAAAGGAAAATCATAATATGATCATCTAAAGGATTTAGGGAAAAAATACATCTGTATCACTTATGATGAGAATGGCTTTTTGGGATTTATGAATGCAGATTGTAGTGTAAATGCAAATTTTAATTACATTGCTTTTTAAATGAATCTTGGTAAATCTAAAAAAATTGACATAGCATTTTATGGTCCTTTATTATTTTTATTCTACTGATCTACTTTCTCTTCATCTTTGTAAATGATGGAGATGTGACTGAAACATGGTAAACCGAATGACCTTGAAGAAAAGAACAAATTTAAATTTACATTTCATGCATTTTCATTTAAAATGACTATGTGACACAAACACAGTGGGACAAGGGAGATACACACACACAAAAAAGTTTACTGTAAACTTCAGCAGAGACTTCCTATCACTTTGGTTTTTGAATCATTACAAGTAACATGAATATGAGAGGAAATGTTACACATCTAGTAGTTATCACATGCCATCACAACAAAGATTAAAAACAAAATTGCCTTTATGATTCACAAGTGTTTATATGAATGTTACCTTCTTGATACAGCTTAAAGTTGACTTCTTAAAGATAGTCCTTTTATACAATTAAACTGTCCTGTCAACATATATTTTTAAGTATGTAAATTATTATATGTGCACTTATAATTTTATACTGGAAATCAGGAGCCAGTAAACTAATTTCAGTTTTGCCAGTTGTTTAAATTTTTCTATAACATGAACCAAAGCCCTTTTTGATTTCATTATTATGTTAGCAATAGTAATAAGTGAGTGTTACTGGAACATTAATATTGGAATATATGACAAAACATTAATAATGATGATGTCAGTGAAGATCTATCCCTGTATTTTAGGTATATGGCAGTTACAGTGAGAAGGTACAACCAGAATAATCACAATTTATTTGTTACAGTGAATTTAATTTTATGAAGAACTGGCAGGTTTTTAAAAATCTGATACCAACTAACATACATTAAGAGGTACTCAAATGCTTGCTGAATAAATTTAGTTTAAGATAATTTCGAGAGTTGGCTGACATAAGAAAAATGATAATCTTTAATGGAAATTGTTCCCTTTGGTATTTATTTACAAAGAGTTGGGAACTTTTAAAATGCCGTTACCCTTTATATTGGTTTGAATCTTATCTGAGAAAATTGAGAATGCTGTAATTTTGAGCATTCCAGACTCCCAGGAAGAAAAAAAAAAAAACTGAAAATTTAGAACGATGAGAGTGGGATGGTGATGACTAGAGAGCTCCAAATGATAGAATGTAGGTAAGAACACTTAAAAAAAGGTGTCAGAAGGTTTGGATTTAAGCCCACTATAATGTGTTTATTACTTAGCTATAAAAAGATTGCTTATCTATGAAAAGATGATCTCTACCTACTTTAGGAATTATTACATTCATGAAATTAGAGTAAGTATATGAAAGTACATACAAGTTGAGTATCCCTTATCCAAAATGCTTGGGACCAGAAATGTTTTAGATTTTTGTACTTTTTTCAAATTTTGAGATATTTGTGTTATATACTTAACAGCTGAGCATAACATTTCCTTTGAGTGCCGTGTCAATGCTCAAAAAGGGTTTTTTTAAAAATTGTTTTTGGATTAGGGATGCTCAACCTGTACTTGGAAAACTGTAATGTATGGTATGTATGTAAATGATCGTTCAAATAATCACTAATACTACTCACATTGCTGCCACTGCTGATGCCCTTTAGCATCAGAAGAGCCTCCAGGAATGTTTATAATGTAGTCTCTTATCATTAGGGATTGTATTCCAGGATTCCAAATGGATGTCTAAAATTGCAGTTAGCACTGAACCCTATATACATTGTTTTTTCCTGTACATACATACCTATATGATAAAGTTTAACTTATAAATTAGGCATAATAAGAGCTAGAACAACAAGATAGAACAATTATAACAGTATACTGTAATGTCAGTTAATGTGAATGTGGCATTGTACTCACCCTTCTTGTGTTGATGTGAAATTATGAGATGAAGTGAGGTAAATGATGTAGGCATTGTAAGCATTGTCACATATTGTTAGACTACTATTGACCTTGAACACAAACACTGTGATACCTCGACAGTTCATCTGATAACCCAGATGACCACTAGGTGACTTACAGGTAGATAGGGTATATAGCTGGACAAAGGCATGATTCACATCCTAATGGGGACAGTGCAAGATTTCGTCACGCTACTCAGAATGGCGTGCAGTTTAAAATTTAGGAATTGTTTATTTCTGGAATTTTCATTTAATATTTTTGGACTACAGCTGACCATGGGTAACTGAAACTGTGTAAAGTGAACCCACTGATAACAGAGGGCTACTGTATTTTAATATTTGCCAACACTGAGCATTTGAAATCAGCTACTTTGGTGGGAGAGATTATAAATAATGGAGTAGATATCAATAGATGAACATAGTAGTGCTCTATCAGCTCTTTGGGAGCCCATGAGTAACCTATCATTTGGTTTTAGCAATTTGTCTTGATTCACTTTATCAAATGGGACTATAGAATGACTCATGGTAGGTTCTAGAATGCAGTAAACGAAAAAATAAACAAATGAGCTTCTTTCCCCAGTCACAGATTCTTAACAGTGCTGAGGGAATTGTCCTCAGGTCTTTGCAAAATCCTAAATTAATGATGATCACTATAACAGATTTTTCTTTACTTCTTCTCATGTAACATATTTTCTTCCAACAGATTATTTTTAATTGACCTCTTCAGATCAACTCTAGCAGGTGACATTTTAATAATGTGATGTTTAAACAATGTTTCCAGCATTTACCTGATGAAATTAGGATAAAATGTCATTTCTGACTGGTTACTAGCTTCTAAACAACAGCCTTGTAGAATCTGCCATTCAAATTCATGAGTCAGCAGAATTTATAAGTTATGATAGGTCATGGATCTTCGTTTTTTCCCAAATTGCCAAAAACACATCCCAAGTGTGGTGCAGCTTTATGTACTCTTTTTTTATGTACTAGCCAACAACCTACAATGGTAGTTCTCAGTGTGTGGTCTGTGTACCTCTGGGAGTCCCTAGTTCCTTTAAGTGTCCCTTTCTTCAAGGTGAGATCTGTTTTCATAATAATACTAAGAAGTTATTTACCTTTTTCAGTGTGTTGATATTTGAACTGATGGTAAGGAGTAAGGAGTAAAACAGCTGGATTTTAAGGTTTGAAGGCAATTACATATGTTGTTTCCACATACCCATTGTTGTTGTTGTTTTTATAAAGCTAGCTAGTTTCTCTTAGGAATGTTCTTGAAGAAGCAATAAAAGTAATTTTATTAAGCCTCAATACTTTAGTACGTGTCTTTGAATATTCTATATGATGAAATGGGAAGTACTATACCCATAAAACAAAATTCGGTGAACCACTGTTTTCCACATGACCCATTCATTATGTCACAAAATTATGCATGAGTGAAAAATTCATTTACTGTCCAAGAGAGACCAGTTTTAGATTTTACATTGTAACTAACCTTTAGGAAACTCACTTGTTAATTTTGGTGTAGTGTGAAAGAACAGTATCCACAAAAGCAATTCAAATACTGTTTTCTTTTTCGGCTGCATAACTGTGTAATGCCAGATTATCTTCATACTATAGGGAAAAATTAATTTGTTTCAACCCTCATAAGTTCTTAGTTAAATATGGACATCTATAACAAAAGACAAGTTTATTAACATGCATATTTTATATATACGTGGGAGACACTCGTGGAAATATATTATATATACATGGGAGACACACCATGGAATTCAAAGCCAAAGGTGGCTTTGAATTCAGCTCATAGAGCATTTTCAACAAAGAACAATACGTTTTAGAGAATACAAGGCTGTGGAAAAGGGTTTTGAATCTGTAGCAGTAGTAAATTGTGGAAGGGCAAATCATTACTGCAGGTAAAGGCTAGTTGATGAAGTTTATTAATATAGATTCCTTTCCAGGTTAAAGTTGTCTTCAGTGGTTAACCTTTGTTCCTCCTAGTAGGGAGGTGGGCAGGATACCTTTTGTCTTTGCAAATGTATGTCTTGATTTAGGCAAATGGAGGGTAGGGAGGTTTCTTGCATCTGCTCCTTCATAACTACCTTCAGTGGAACAATCCTTCCTATTTTGGGGTAGCATATTCTGGTTTCCCAGAACATACTTCAATCAAAACAACATATTACTGCAGATTAAATAAAGAGTCAGATATAACAATTCAACTATTTTCTATAAGCCAGACATGGAAAACATTTGAAAATACAAAACATTGCCACTCTTTTCATTTCTTCTTATTTTGAAAAATAGATTTTTCATAAAAGTGTCACTTTTATTTTTAAATTAGTGGAGAACTATTTAATTTTTTTATTTTTTTATTTTTATTTTTTTTAGTTTTAATGTCTAGTATGGGAGATACTAATAGTAACAGGTCAAATAAACAAAGGCTTTTTGAGGCTTTCAATTTTTCAGAATATAAAGGGATCCTGAGACTTAAAAATTTGAAAACTGCTGATCTCTCTCTCACTATGTGACTTGCCTGCTCCCCCTTTGCCCTCTGCCATGATTCTAAGTTTCCTGAGCCCTCACTAGAAGCTAAGCAGGTGCTGGTGCCATGCTTCTTTTGTACAGCCTTCTGAAGAGTGAATCAAATAAACCCTCTTTTCTTGATAAATTTCACAGCCTCAGGCATTTATAGCAACACAGATTAAAACCTTATTAGGCCAAAGGGGATAGCTGTTCCTAAAATTTTAAGATTAGGAACTATACTTTGTGTTGTAGTTAGTAAGTATAAAAGCCCTGGATGAGAAATTTATCTGAGGAAAGCTTTATTGCAAATTAGAGGACTAGATATCTCTGTGTAATGGAAGACGTCTCATCAGACCCCCTTTGAGCATTTTGCTTTTATCATGACTTTGAGCACTGTTCTTTATGTCTGTTCCTCCATTTCTCCAGTTGTAAAATAGGACCATTTTTACATCGGCTTCTCCTCTACAGGTCTTTACAGGGATTTTACAAGGATCAAATGAGTTGCTATACAGAGAATGTTTAAGATAAGATATCTCCTCACGGTAGATTTCCAGAATCCTGTCTAGGATGATCACAGTCAGTATGGGGTTAAGACACAGATTCAAGAGGCATATCAAAGGAGATCTGGTAAGATTTAATGACTGGATGAATGTAGGGAATAAACAAAAACAGCACGGTACGTGCCTGTGGTCCCAGCTAACTACTTGG
Source organism: Sapajus apella (assembly GCF_009761245.1). NCBI lineage: Eukaryota > Metazoa > Chordata > Mammalia > Primates > Cebidae > Sapajus > Sapajus apella. The sequence continues at coordinate 2,561,624 of NW_022436986.1, forward strand.
GAGGCTGAGGTGGATCACTTGAGCCTGTGAGGTTGAGGCTGCCACTGCTCTTTAGCCTGGGTGAGAGAGTGAGACTCTGTCTCTTTAAAAAAAAAAAAAAAAAAAAAGTTTGTTCTAAGGGCTTGTCAATACTTTAGTAACATATTGGAGGAATCGGAAAGAAAAGCAAAAAATAGATGTTTAAAAACCTAGGCTTTTAAGATCAGGATTGTAGGATTGCAGCACATAAGTTAAAGAAAACAGGTAGGTTATGGATGTCTGTTTAAGGTTGGCCTTCAGGAAGCAGAGGAGTTTTGTAAGACAATAGCTAAGCATCAAAAAGATACTTGAATTATTATAACATGTGGGGGGAAAAATGGGGGAAAACAAAAAACACGTGGATTAGCCTCTATGGTCAGGGCTGGTTATACAATTTGTGGGATACAGTATGAATGAAAAATGAAATGCAGGCCTTTGTTCAAAAAGCAAGGGTGAAAGTATAGTTAAGAGTACTAATGTTTAAAGCTTTTTTCCTTTAAGAAGGAAAACATGGTAGAGTTAATAGCAATAAATAAGTAACAACACAAATTTAAAATTGTTTGTAGGTGCCATGATTTTGTAAAAGGTAGTATATAGATAATACTTTATCACTATGAAATCTTGATTACACAGCTTTCTAGGTCTTTTTTCTGCAAATTCATTTCTTAGTCATCAAAATTTATACTTTTATGAAGTTTCATTTTTAATTTATATAATTGGAAGTAATGTCAGTCACGTTTGGCAAATGCAAGATTACAAATATTTTTTGATGATTTTTTATTTTGAGGAAGGACCTTGTGCTGATGCCACTGTTAAGAACATTATATAGGCTGTGACATTAGGATAAATTTCTGATAAATTATTTCAAAATCTAAATTTAGACCATCTAGATGTAATTTTTAGAACGATTTTTCTGAACGCTTTAACTATACAAATCAGTTCTGTGTGTAAATTTAATTTTAAATGCAAATTTGTACAGTGGTATTTAAATATTCTTTCTGCTATTTCTTATAACTTGGAAGCTGTACAAGAATCCAAATGGCTTCATGACTTGTATATAATGCAGAATGTCTGTGCATCCTACTTCTATATCTTCAGGTATATGGAAACATTAAAATAATTTTTCTCATTAACAGTTGGTTCATCCAAGTCCTCATATAAAAATATTCTTCAACCAAATGTGACAATCTTTATATTCAATTTCTCTTTCTACAGCTGTTGATATTTGGTTTGCAATGTTGCAATAGTTCATAAGACTGGAGATTCTAAATGCCTCGATGAATTCCGATGTATTTTTGGTGCCATGACTTGGATACTTTGCAATTATATGCTGACAAAGGTTTTACTCTATGAGCGCCAGCATTTCCTGTCCTGATCCTTAGTCTGGAGAGTTGATATTTGTGCGTATACTGCTAGGATAGGTTCCTGGGAAAGATGGGTACTTTGGCTTTCCCCTGTATATCGCCAGTGCTGAGCCACTCCTCTTTCTTTGGGCTGCTGCCATCATTGCCATTGCCAATTTGGGCTCAGTACTGGCTACTTCCTTGAGTTCCCTATGGTGTCCAGGTCTGTCCCAGATACTCACATTTGGACTCAGGCAGCCAGTCCAGCTGCTTAGTGCATATGCTGATACTTGACTTATTTCCTCTGTTTGTGTTCCATTGTCCCACTGGTCTTCATCTACAGAGTACAAGCTTAACGTCATTAATAATTTCAAGATGGCAACAAAGGACCATTCAACTAAGTAGAGGCCCCTTCTGAGAGAGCAAGCCCACGTGTGACTGTGCAAGTTACATACTCAATAAGCTTACTCTATCCATTTATGTTGTGAAAGTACTAAGACTGCTAAACTGCCTTTACATTGCTCTGTTTGGAACTCCCCTAAGATGAACTATTTGACCTTAATAGGACCTATATAGTTATTAGGGGCAGATACATGGTAGTTTTCATGCAGTTGTTCAGTGAGTTAATGTTTTAAAACATGCTACCCTCTTAGTAAGACTTGATGCTCCTCTGAGAGCCTTATGGAAGCTGAACTTTGTAGCAGCCAGGACTGTAGCTATTTAATTTGACTGGGGTTATAAAAGGAAGGCTTTTGAAATGGAGTTCAGACAGATTGCTCTCTTGAAATACTCTTGTTGATTTAGTTTGCTGTGTTTTATTCTATATCTTTCTTTCAATTACCACTTGGATTTTACTATTTCTGATTTTTTTTGTTTTTGTTTTTGGTTGAAAGAAAGGGATCATAGATTATTATTTAGCTCTCACCACTGGCTGCTTGATATGGCCCACTGTTCATCAATGCTGATAACCAGAGTTTTAGTAGTTGTTGATACCATATATGTCCCCCTTAATCTTGTAATCTTGTACCTATGTGAGAGACATTTTTAAAGAAGAAAATCGCTGGGCGCGGTGGCTCAACCCTGTAATCCCAGCACTTTAGGAGGCCGAGGTGGGTGGATCACGAGGTCAAGAGATCGAGACCATCCTGGTCAACATGGTGAAGCCCCGTCTCTACTAAAAATACAAAACATTAGCTGGGTATGGTGGCGCATGCCTGTAATCCCAGCTACTCAGGAGGTTGAGTCAGGATAATTGCCTGAACCTAGGAGGTGGAGGTTGCGGTGAGCCGAGATCGCACCATTGCACTCCAGCCTGGGTTATAAGAGTGAAACTCCGTCTCAAAAAAAAAAAAAAAAAAAAGAAAGAAAGAAAAAGAAAATCAAGAAAAATGTCTCATAGCCTCATTTGTCATTTTTTCCTTCTTTAAAACACCAACAGACTTTTTCTTAGAAGTTTCTCTAACTAAATGTCTTTTGTCCTTGGTAAAATGTACAAGAGTTGAAACAAGTAATGTATATGATAGGTAAAGACATCCAAGTCAAAACACAGACCCCAGATTATACTCACCCACTTCTTTGCTTCCCACAGTGTGCTTTCTATGTTGTAAAATGCTATCTTCAATGAACTAGAATTGTAGTTACTGTTTGATCCTCCTCTTATCCTCTTAACCTTGGCCAAAGATACTTACATCAGGACTTCCTAATTGATGTACCACATCCATTACAACAATAAGTTACAGTGAGCAAGATACTGATTCCTTGTGTTCTCAGGGTGGCCTGGCAGGACCTGGAGCTTCTGGGTCAGTTGTATCTGAAGGTGCCCTGCTCTATTTGCCCTAATGTGCTCTATAAACAGCTTTCCTTGAACACTATTACGTGAAAAAGGCAAAAGTACTGCCTTAAACTTCAAATGAAAAGCAAGGAAGTGAAATTCCATAATTAAGCAATTATCTTTTTTTTTTTTTTTTTTTTTAGTTTTTGAGAGGGGGTTTTTCACTCTTGTTACCCGGGCTGGAGTGCAATGGCGCGATCTCGGCTCACCGCAACCTCCGCCTCCTGGGTTCAGGCAATTCTCCTGCCTCAGCCTCCTGAGTAGCTGGGATTACAGGCACGTGCCACCATGCCCAGCTAATTTTTTGTATTTTTTTTAGTAGAGATGGGGTTTCACCATGTTGACCAGGATGGTCTCGATCTCTTGACCTCGTGATCCACCCACCTCGGCCTCCCAAAGTGCTGGGATTACAGGCTTGAGCCACCGCGCCCGGCCAGCAATTATCTTTTTAACCACTTACGTAATCGGTATTGTTTTTGTTCTTTTTCAGTTTACTCTTCTAATTTAGTCAAGGTAAACATCTAAGCAGCAAGTAATATACTGATAAAAACAAATTTTGAGATTTGTAGTCTGATAACTTGTTTTCTGATTCTTGTGTCAGTAGGAACCAGAGGCCTTAGTAAATGAGAGCTATGACTCTTAAAGACATTATTAAGCTCTGGGTACTCAAATTGTTTTATCCCCACACTCATTGGGTGAAAGATTTCAGCCTACAAGGAAGAAATTATGCCAGTCTATAGAGTCTCCTCATTGTGGAAAAGTTTCCATTTTTATACTTTTGAAGTTAAAGCAGCTCCATTGATTGTGATTGACAATAGCAATCTCTGTGTTTTTGCTAGCAACATACAGATCATAAGTAGAACATATTTCAAAGTTACATGTTTTCCAAGAGGAAGTGTGCCGAATTTTGAACATGGATAGTACAAAAATGTGGGGTTTTTTTGTTTTTGTTTTTGTTTTTGTTTTTTTTTTTGGTAAAGAGATTGGATAACTGATAATTTAGATAAACTCTAAGAAAGTCATTATTTACAAAAAGATACACCGAAGAATAAAAAGTAAACATAATGACTGTAATTGCTAACTATGTATTCAGTTTACCTGAGGGGGCAGGAACTTTAGCATCATTTAATGAACTCTAATTTACTTACTAGTTTTTCTTACAAGTGTCTTGTTGCAATAACATACTATCATACCTTATGTGTGGTTTTGACTTTTTAATGGCAGTATCTTCTTCATTAGTTGACTCTGGAAAATATGTAAGTATAGTGTCCCCTTGTTGGCAAAGAAAGGGATTCTCATCTTCAGAGTTTACTCACAGCTGCAGTTGTAAGCTGCCCTCTCCTGGTCATCTATGCCTTCCAGAACTCCCAGTGGATACTAAGGAAAATCATGTTTTGCCAAATAAGTGGATGTTTTAATCGTCTTTGATCTTAACATCATCTTATTTTGTGACACTGTAGTATAAAGCTCTGCTGTAGCTCCTTACTTTTCATCTCTTAAAAGACATTGCTGACAGAGAAGATGGGTCATCTCTTTTCTCCCCACGTTCTTATAGGCATTCTGTCCACCTGAGATTTTTACCCCGTTGCTTCAGTCTTAATGGACAAATTTTGTGCCACCGTTGTTTACTACATTGTTGAGATTTACTTAGAAGATGTTTTTGATTTGTCTATCCACTTTGGGGAAAAAATATTTTCAGAACTATCTTAAATAAGTGGATTAACCAAGATGATTTTTTTCATAGAAGATTGTTTTTACGTATTTTCTTAAAGATGAGCATCAAATTTTCTCTACTGTTAATAATTCATGTTGTATATGAGTTTACTAGTGATTCTTCTTAAAACCAGTACTTATGTTTTTATTTTTTAATTCTCTATTCTTCAAGTTCTATCCTTTTTTTAGACTCTAGACTTGTGGACCTCTGGGATTTGCATCAATTATGGTGCTTAACAAACTTTAATACCAGAATTCTAGAAGCATACTTTCTTGTTGAAAGTAGCAGTTTATCCCAGCCTTTTCCTATTATCAGATCTTTCTCTATACTTTTATATTTTGTATTTTTTAAATGGAAGGAATAAAAAAACTTGTGATTTTCATTGTATTTCCCACTTAAAGTTGTACCTTGCTACTAGTTGATATTTCTATTAAGATTCATAGAAAACTTTTTATGACCTGTGATTTCTAAAGTTCATATATATTCTAGTAACTCAGTATGACTCATTATTTACTAAGGAAGCACGCTAATATCGCATATCCTCTTAAATATTCTATAGTGAAGAACAAAAGACTAGAAGACATTAGGCCTTTTCATTTATTAGTTCTTTTACCTTTTAGAAAATTTTATGTAATTTTTCACGTGGCAAATTTCATTGTATACTACACACATACATTTGGGGAAAACTAAGGGTGCAAAGATTTGGATATATGGAAATTCCTTCTTGAATTGGCTGGAATTTCTTTTCCTTTTTCAAGTTAAAACAGAAAACCCGGCCAATCAATTCAGTTTTGAAATATTTTAAGACCCTAATCAATACTTTAAAATTACTTATGACGCAATTTATTCAAAGTAACTTTTAAAGTTAGAAAACATGAAAATCACATCCAAATCGTGGAAAGGAGTTATTTACAAGGTCAGGGTATGTGCCCCTTCTTTCTCCAACCAAGACCTTTCCTGAACTTGGTGACCATGGATTGAGTGCCCAAGATTCTTTAATTTGATATATGCATTACATTTTTAAGATCTTAAACTAATAATATCTCTCTGCTTGTCTTTGGTGTTGAGATTGTTTAAACCTTTTGACACTTGATTTTGAATCCCTGCTGTCATTTACTACTTGTGTGAGAGACTTGCCACCTTCCTCCTTTATAATGTGGAGGTAATATTCCCACAATGGATGTTTGTGAAAATTAAATATTAATAAAATGAATATTAAATGCATTTTGTAAACCACTAAATGGCATACAAATGTAAATGATATTACTTACATAATGCATTTAATTTTAAAAATATATGTGACAGTCCCAAAATGGAAAAGGTATAGTGTCTGTTAAATCAGACTTAATGGAAGTCTTGATTTTTCTTCTCATAATCAGCCAATTACATTAATATGTCAAAACGGTGTACTGATGAAGATATTTTAAATAGTTTTTTTGTGTGTGTGGAGGGCAGTGAATTGTGTAACTTTTATGTTCCCAGTCCATTTTTTACTATGTATTGTATACACACCACAGCAGAATTTAAATAGTTAAATATTTGTTCCCTCATTAAATTGTGGCTTCCCAACTTAACTCCAGATTGCAAAGGACTAGAAAAGTAAGCATTTAATATATTACTCTTTATTTTATGAGTTTTCTTGATACATAAATTATGGTTTTGGATGTATTTCCTCATAAGTACAGAGCTAACACTGTAAATTACAAGCAGTAACCAGATCTTTGCCTCACTTTATATTACTTAGGCAACCTTCTGTATGCTGTTTTCTCTAGTCCTCTCCATAGCAGTTAAACTTAAACTCTCATCAGAGAAGTAAATATTTCCTGTAAAATGAGATGTTAAAAGCTATATGTTGGAAGTGTAAGAGCAGATTCTTCTAATGTTTAGGAGTTAACATGTGAAAAAAAAACAAGCTTTGTTCTGTGTGTTCTTGCATTTCAGCCTGTATTTCTGAATTTATGTATGTGTGTGGCAGTGTAGGGTAGATGATAAATTTTGTAGCCTAGGAAACCTGTATCCCATCAGGAGAGAAAACAGATGTTCTTCCTCCTGGTTAAGAACTCCATCTATCCATTTAGCAATTACGAATCTCTTCACTTGATAATACTCTTGAGAAAGGAATCTTTGAGCAGACAGGATCAAGAAGCACATGACTCATTTTTACATTATGGGAATGAACCCTTTTACATTTGCCCTCTCCTTTTTCATGCCTTCAGTTTAAAATAAAAGCAATTAGACACTCCAGTTTAAATCACGAGACTACCTTATAGGACTGAAGGTATTCTTTACTTCCTAGGATTCTAGGATTACTAGTAAAGGGACTCTTCTTTACTTCCTAGGATCAGCAAATAGGAGACACTGTCAAAGATCATGAAAGAAAGTTCATCCTTCCTCCTGTCCCCAATCCAATTCAGTCAAGTTTTTTCTAGCCATGTTTTTATTTAATAGTTTCTGATTTTAGCTTGTTTTGATTGAAATTATATTAGCCAAGTCTTGTTTCTCTAAAAATGAAACAGAAAATCCTGTTTATTCTACTTAATATTTGTATCTTTTTCTGTCCGCACGCTACTGCTGTAATTGAAACCCTTATCTCTTACCAAAATATAATCTGTCATCTCATTGCTTCTCTCTTTAAGTTCCTTTCATGTTGCTATTGGACTGATCTTCCTAAAATAGAGGTCTCCTCATGTCTTTCTCTTTTCCGAATACCTTTTTCCTTTTTCAAAGACTTCCTATTGCCTATAAAATTGAGGATAGCATGTTTATCCTAGAACTGAAACCCCTCTGTGCTGGCCCTGTTCTGTTTTTCAGCCTGTATGCCATAGCACTCCTTCACATGAGCCAAAGTGGGTGATTCAGTCTTTGATACTTCACTATATCTTTTCTCATCCTTAAATCAGTCTCTGTCTTTGGGGTGTCTGTCTTCTCTTCCTTCATCCTCTCCCCTCATCCCTCCATGATGAATTCCTGCTTCTTTCTCAAGATCTTACCATGATGTCACTTCTACTTCTTTAAGGTCGGACATAGAAAGACAAGAGTAGGGAACTGTATTTCCTACAGCAGTATGGCAAAAACAACACTTTAATTCATTTTTTAAACTAAAATGGTTTCATTTATATAGTTCACCCAAGAAAACAGAATAACCTTCCTAAATGCAAATGCTTAATCTGTAAAATTTCATTAGCCATTCCTAAGAAAATTCTGCACACCATCCACTTAGGTATCAAGAAATGATGCTATGACCAAAATGGGCAAAGGAAGAACAAACTATTACAGACAAACTATGAAACTCAGAGGAGCTAATAGTACAATTGTACTTTTTTTTTTTTTAATTTAAGGATGTGCAAAGAGCTATAAAGTTCTTGACAGAAAGGATTTAATAAATCATCAGGGAAAGTAGTTAATGCTTTAGGGTAAAATATTTGAAAATGGAGCTTTAAAATATATAAAAATAGAGCTTTACACTCCTCTTTTTAATTTTTAATATTCTCTTTATGTTGCTAAGCATGTTGTTGGCACTAGACTCAGTTTTTTAAATGTCTACCAGCTTGGCATGGTGGCTCATGCTTGTAATCCAAGCACTTTGGTAGGCTGAGGTAGAAGGATTGCTTGAGCCCAGGAGTTCGAGACCAGCCTAGGCAATAGAGCAAAACTTTGTCTCTACAAAAAATACAAAAATTAGCTTGGTGTAGTGGTGTACGCCTGTAATCTTAGCTACTTGAGACCTAAGGTTCAAGGAAAGCTTGAGCCAGGACGATCAAGGCTGCAGTGAGACATGATTGCACCGCTGCACTCCAGCCTGTGCAATGGAGCAAGACTTTGTCTCAAAAAACAAAGTCTAACAGTGATGTTGATGTTGTACCGGTGTTATTTGGAAGATAACATGAGACTTTACCCATGCATACTGGATTTTTGGGAAATATATTTAAGTTTTCCTATATAAATGGTTAAAAAAAAATGTTATATTGAGAGATAGAGGTATCCCACCCAGAAGACAGTCCATGGGATATGCCAGTGCAATTAATTTATCCATTCAGGCCCAGTTTCAAAAGGCTTTGGAAAAGGGGTTGTAAAGTTCATTAATCATCATCATTTTTTGGCTGAGATAATTAGTATAACATAAAAAGTCTGTGATTATTCTGATGATCTATTTTGATCCTTAGAGACAGAACTAAGGATTAAAGTGAGATGAATCGTCCTAATTTACTAGCGAAAACAATGTACTCAGCGCTAGAACAAAATTTTCTACCACTTGTATTCAGCATTTGGTCTTGCTGAAAGTATTCTCTTCTCTTTTTATTTTTATGATTTCTATTAATAAAATTGCATCTCTGTCTCCCTTTTTGTGGGGGAGCAGGGGACAATAGGGCCTTGCTCTGTCTCTCAGCCTGGAATGCGATGGCATGATCACAGCTCACTTCAGCCTTGACCTTGACCTCAACCTCCCAATCTCAAGCCGTCCTTCCACCTCAGCCTCCTGGGTAGCTAGGAATACCATGCATGGCTAATTTTTTCTTTTTTGTAGAGACAGGGTCTCACTATGTTGACCAGCTTGGCCTTGAACTCCTGGGCTCAAGGGACCCTTTCACCTTGACCTGAGATTATAGGTGTGAGCCATTGGGCCCAGACTGCATCTTCTTAAAGTTGAAGATTTCCTCTATGATCATATCAACCCAAGTTTCTCCTTCTCTAATTGTTACAGCATTTCTTATAATGCCATTCAAGTACCATCACTAACTTGATTGGAAGTTCCTCAGCGCAGAGACTGTTTCAGATTTTTTGTTCTCCACAGTGCTTAACACAGAGCCTAATACAGAACAAATTCTGTGTGAATTTTTTGTGAAAGCCTTTGGTATCTCTAATATGCTCTCAAAACAAACCAACTACTATCATAAGATAATTAGATTTTACTCACTAACAAGATTTCTCTACCTGGGCAATAAGGTATGCAGAAGTTCCAGACCTATCAGGTGTTTATTTGCAAAGAAACAGAAAGTAGTAAATTTCAAAAGCCATGAATGCCCTCTTGAGCCCTGTCCTCACAGAAAAAAAGTAAGCAAAATGTCTACTGTTTCCAAAGTGCTAATGCTCTTCTTAACTGTGAAACTTTATAGTTGTCAATTCCGACATTTAGTTCTAAAAAAGGTACCATCACCTTCAGTACTCTATTCATTTGACCTTTCAACAGGTATATTGAATACCACTGTATGCTGGTTAGGGATAGGAGAAGACCCAGACTATTATGAGGGAAAGATAAAACAGTGGTATGAGAGTGTAGAACATTCTAATGTGGTATGGATGCCAAGGAAGGCTTTTATGGTAGTAACATTTAAGCTGAAATCCGAAAGAATTAACTAGTCGAAATGATGAGATGAAGAATGTTTTGATCCAAGAAAATAACATATGCACCCCCTCTACTAGAAGGAATAAATGATTTACTTGCTGTCCTGAAGGTAAGCCAATGTGCTTGAAGTTAGAGTGTAAGAGAGAGCAGGTAGGGCAAGATGAGGCCGGAAGAGCAAGTAAAGGTCAGAAATTTCAGGCATTGTAGGCCATGTCAAGATATTGGACGTAATTTTTAGAGCAGTTGGTAACTATTGAAGCATATGAAGCAGGAGTTATAGGATCAGATTTTGATCGTTAACAAGATAGCTAAGCTTCAGGAAAGAGAATGATGGCTTGTACTACATGCAGAAACACCAGTTAAGAGGCTATTGAGAGGCTGAGGCAGGAAGATTGCTTGAGCTCAGGAGTTCAGCCTGGGCAACATAGTGAGACTTTAATCTCTACTAAAAATTTTTAAAAGTTGCTGGGTGTTGCAGTGCATGCCTATAGTCCCGGCTATCAGGGAGACTGAGGCAGGAGGACCACTTGAGCTGGGAAGATTGGGACTGCAGTAAGCCATGATTACACTACTGCATTCCAACCTGAGCAACAGAGTGAGACTCTGTCTCAAGAAAAAAACAAAAGAAGTTCTAGGAATGATACAATGACATGCTGTTATCTTAGGTTAGTGAGGTGGCAGTGAAGAGAGATTATAACTGAATTATAATGTTTTAAAGTAAAATCAATAGAACTTGATATGGAATTATTTATAGGAGTTGAGGCAGAGAAAGACAAAAACAACTCTTTAGATTTCTGATTGTGCCGTGTATATACTAAGATAGGAAATACTTAGAAGGAACCACTTTTAGGAAGGTGCATTTGAAGCACCTAGGCAGTTGAATTTATTCAAGTGGTCAGGGAAAGAGTTTTATCTGTGAATCATAAGCATAGATAGTCAGGCTAAGTTAGGTTTTCAATTACCTGAGAAAAATAGAGGGCTTTGTTGTTTTGTTTGGTAGCCATTAGCTACATGTGGCTGTTGAACACTTGGAATGTGTCTGGCCTGTATTGAGATATGTTATATTCCAAAGACTGAAAAAAGGCTGTAAAACATGTTATTAGTAATATTTTATATTGATTATATATTAAAGTATTTTTGCTATATTGGGCATATAAAATGTTATTAAAATTTTATTTCAATTTAAATTTTAGTTTAAAAATTTTTTTAACTTTTTTTAGAAAATTTAAAATTACCAGTCTCACATTAATGACTCGCATTACATTTGTGTTGGGCAGTGATGGTATAGAAAAGCAAGCATAGGATTGGGCCTTGAGATATCCCAGTATTGAATACATATTATCAGATTCAAGTTCTTGGCATTTTCATGAGAAAAGACTCAGAAATACTACATACACATAAAATCTTAGCATTGAAAAAAACCTGGGAGGCCGGGCATGGTGACCCACTCCTGTAACCCTAGCACTTTGGGAGACCAAGGCAGGTGGATCACCTGAGGTCAGGGGTTCAAAACCAGCCTGGCCAACGTGGTGAAACCCTGTCTCTACTAAAAATACAAAATTAGCTGGGCATGGTGGCGCAGGTCTGTAATCCCAGCTAATTGGGAGACTGAGGCAGGAGAATTGCTTGAACCTGAGAGGTTGAGGTTGCATTGAACCGAGATCACGCCACCACACTCCAGCCTAGGCAACAAGAGCAAAATGCTGTCCCAAAAAAAAAAAAAAAAAAAAAAAAAGGTGGGGGGTGGGCTAGGGAATTTTAATGTTTCAAAATAATAAGAATTTTTCTGTCCCTACAATCTCCTCTTTAAAGAAAAAAAGTAAGCAAAATGTCTACTGTTTCCAAAGTGCTAATGCTCTTCTTAACTGTGAAACTTTATAGTTGTCAATTCCGACATTTAATTCTAAAAAGGGTACCATCACCTTCAGTACTCTATTCCTTTGACCTTTCAACAGGTGTATTGAATACCACTGTATGCTGGTTAGGGATAGGAAAAGACCCAGACTACTATGAGGGAAAGATAAAACAGCGGTATGAGAGTGTAGAACATTTATACACTCTTTAAAGTGTGTATAAACTTTATATACTCTTTATTTATACACTCTTTAAAGAGGTATAACTCTTTAAAGAGTATGTACACATTTATACGCTCTTTAAAGAGGCCATCACTGAAAGTAGTTCCCAGCAATACAAGAAAAAAGAAATGGTAGTGAAGAGGAGGAGCCATTAATTTCATTTCTGTTGGCTCTGAAGAAACAGAGATAACTCTTTCTGTATGACTTGAATTTTTAAAAGAAACCCTTGATATGTAGTGTCAGTTATACAAACTCTACCTTCAGGGTACCTAAAAAAAGAATGTTTGGTTACCTGAAAGAAGGGGAAGTTTTCCTCTAGAGAAGTATTGATGCTAACAAATGAAAAAGGAATAGTTTGAGCACCAACATTTTGTAGCTTCTAATGAAACATTGGATTTAAAGAATTATCAATGGCTGCTAATTTGACAAAAAGAGACACCTGACATTGTGCCTCTTCAGAGAACACAGTGCTTACCTAGAAGTTTTATTTCCAAAATTTAAAAAATAATCTAATCTAGATATAATCAGGTTTCTAGATCCAACTACAAGTTTATAGGAAATACAAGGACTATCTCATGAAAATTCAATCAGCAAAATCCAGACTGTGTTAAACTCTACAAGATATCACTTCATTTCTTTAACAAATAATTGCATGGAAAAGAGGGAGGCCAACTGAGGGGAAGAAATATGGAGAGGGGAAACTATAGATTCAGGGACTTAGTTTATTACAGTGGATCTTTGTGGCATCTTGTAAAGCATATACATTTATGAGATAATTATAAAAACGAATGAGATATTCACGGATGAATATCTGATTAGTTATTGTTGATTTTTAAAAGTACGATATTATGGCTACATTTAAAAGAGTCCTTATATATCTTTTGTTTGTTTGTTTTTTGAGACATAGTCTTGCTCTGTTGCCCAGGCTGGAGTGCAGTGGCGCAGTGTTTGCTCACTTCAACCTCCACCCTTCAGGTTCAAGAAATTCTCATGCTTCAGCCTCCTGAGTAGCTGGCACTATGGTGGTGTACCACCATGCCTGCTACTTTTTGTATTTTTAGGAAAAATGGAGTTTCACCATGTTGGCCAGGCTGCTCTCGAACTCCTGACCTCAAGTGATCTGCCCACCTCAGCCTCCCAAATTGCTGGGATTACATGTGTGAGCCACTGAGCCGGACCCGTATTTATCTTTTAGATATAGCATGCTGAAATTTTTGCAGATAAAATATTTTACTTAACAGTTGTTCATTAGAGGACAAGGGTAAGTGGGTAGGGATATAAATGAAATAAGATTGGCTGTAAATTAACAATTTTTAAAGCTGGAACTTTGGGGGTTTATTATACTATTTTTTCAACTTTCATGTTTTAAGTTTTCCAAAATAGTGAATGAGTAAGAAAGAATGCACAGACATTATACAGAGAGGAAGTGTCATTAATGATTTTATCTCCTCTACCTTTTTGTATCAGAAGATCTGGAGAAGAAATAGAAATATTAAAATTAATTTCCATGAATAATCTTTTTACTTTCATAAAGGCCTGGTGATTTGACCAGTAAATGGGATCTATCTTTTCATCGAGCCTATAAATTGGCTAAATGTTTTAATCTTCTCTCATTCACTTTAACTTTCTCTTGCCCTGTAAAGTGTGTTGAATTTAGTGCTTATTATACCTATGAGTTGGGGAGTTGGTTAAAAATTATAAAATATATACATAAAACGTCTAAGGAAAATTGTAACTTGAATGCCTGTGTAACCATGAGCTGGATCAAGAAATAGAACCCTTTACTTCTTGTTTCAAAGCTGTGTGGTTTAAAAAAAAAAAAAGGAACTAGACAGTACCACTGTTGCCTGTCCCCTCCCCACCACATACTTCATTCCTCCTCTCTTCCACATATATATGTATATTCATTACCCTGACATTTATGGAAATCAGTCACTTCTTTGCTTTTTGTTTTTTTCTCTTAACAGTATAGTCTTCCCTCTAGTGTTATTCATACTTTTATTATATATTCATGTTTGTATAATATTATATTGCATGTTTGCAGATTTCAATAGCATTATTCTGTACGTATTCTTCTAAACATCTCTGCACTCTGCATCCCATAGGATTTCCTTTATACTGATATATGTAGCTGTAATTCATTCCTTTTTTAATTACCATATAGTGTTCTGTTGTATGACTCCTCCACCAATATATTCATTCTCTTACTAATGGACATTTAAATTTTTGGAAGTTTTTTGCAGTTACAAAGCTGCTAAGGATATTCTTGTGTATATCTCTTGGTGCATGTATATGAGAGTTTCAGTACAGCAGGGGTTGGCAAATTGGCCCACAGGCCAACTTTTTCTAATAAATAGGCTCTGTATTTATAAATAAAACTTTTAAACAGTTATGCCCATTTGTGTATGTATTGTCTATGGCTGTTTTTGACCCATAGTGGTAGAGTTGTGTAGTTGGCAACAGAGACATTATGGCACACAGCCTAAAATATTCACTACATGGCCCTTTGCAAAAAAGTGTCCTGACCCTACTCTTAGAGTGTGTAGCTTGGAGTAGAATTAGTAGATCTCCTCAGTAAGGGTAATCATCAACTTTACTGGTTTTTGCAAAGTATCCTGCAGAAATTATTATATGAGTTCTTACTCACCTACCTACCTCCTGGTCTATATTTGGTGGTGTTAAAATTTTGTTTTGCTGTCATAGCTTGTTTATATTGCCGTTTCTCTGATTACTAGCCAGGCTGAACATAGTTTCAAATGTTTCTTGAATCTTGCATATTTTTCTTTTGATTGCCTGTTCATATTTTTTGCCCATATTTCTTTGTATTGTCTCTTTTTCTTAGTGACATGGGAATTTTTTTAATATGTTTCAGATATGAACCGTTTGTTGGTTATATGCATTACCAATATTTCCTCCCAACTTGCGGCTTGTCTTTTAAGTTTTCTTAATGATGTCTTCTAAAAAACCAAAACACTTTTTATTGGAAATAATTTCAAATTTTAAAAAGTTGCAAAAATAAAAATGGTACTCTTGACCTATTTCCTGTTTAGAAAAACAAGTGCAGCTTGCTGCCAGTGTTTTTTTCCCCTCAGGACAGATGAGAAATTGGTTAGAGAATATCTGTATATCTGATACCATTAGCAAAAAAAGAAAAGAATAAAGAGAATACCTGTATAGCCTTTATCCAGAGTCACTTATTATTTACATTTTACTCCATTAGCTTTATTAATCATTTGTGTGCTTGCTCACTCTTCATGTATATGTATTTGTGTATTTGAATATGCATACACACACAATTCTGAACCATTTGAGATTAGAGCACATATATTATGCATGGCCTTCATGAGAATATAGTGATACAATTTTATGAAAATTACCATATCTAATTTATTTGTTTTTTGAGATGGAGTCTTGCTCTGTCGTCCAGGCAGGAGTACAGTGCCATGGTCTCCACCCACTGCAACCTCCGTCCCCAGGTTTAAGTGATTCTCCTGCCTCAGCCTCCTAAGGGGTTGAAATTACAGGTACATGCCACCATGACCAGCTAATTTTTGTAATTTAGTAGAGATGGGGTTTCACATGTTGGCCAGGCTGGTCTTGAACTCCTGACCTCAAGTGATCCACCCGCTTTGGCTTTGGCTTCCCAAAGTGCTGGGATTATAGGTGTGAGCCACCACACCCAGCCTCTGATTTCTTAATGGTGCTTCTTCATGTTTAAAAGTTTTTTTTTTTTTTTTTTCTTATTTATTTTCCTTTTTTTTTTTCCCCACCTAGATTTCAGAGGATGTATAAAAGTTTTTAATGTTAATATAGTTATTTGCTCAGTCTTTCCCTTATGGTTTGTATCTTTTAAATTCTTTCCCATATCTGAGTTTTAAAAATATATGCTGTATTTTCTCGTATGATTCTTAAAATCTTGCTTTCCATATTTAGGAATGTAATCTACTTTGATTTTTTTTTTTATAGTGAAAGATGAATAACTATTTTGTTTTATCCCATTGTCCCAGCACCATTTTTTTTTTTTTTTTTTTTTTTTTTTTTTTTTTTTGGAGATTGTCTCACTCTGTTGCCCACTCTGGAGTGCAGTAGCATGATCTCGGCTTACTGCAACCTCCACCCTCAAGTGATTCTCCTGCCTCAGCCTCCCAAGTAGCTGGGATTACAGACACGCACCACCACGCCCAGCTAATTTTTGTGTTTTTAGTAGAGTTAGGGTTTCACAATATTGGCTAGGCTGGTCTCGAACTCTTGACCTCGTGATCCCCTTGCCTCAGCCTCCCAAAGTGCTGGGATTATAGGCATGAGCCATTGCACGCATCCGTGATTTATGTAGATCTCTTTGCCTCCAAGAAGAAAACAAGGTTTCTTAAATAGTGAAAAATTGCTAATCACTCCAGCCAAAAGTACTTTCTCTCTCCTAGGAACATTTGGTGCTAATTGATAATTTTCATTTTCCCATATTTCATCATTCCACAGTGATTTATAGAGCAACTCTTACTGTGTACCAAGTATAAACTCTGTGTGAGTGGAGCTAAGAAAGAGTGGAATATTTTGTTTAGAAAAAAAAAAAAAAAAAGATTATAATTATAACACCATGCTAAAAAATTTCAGAGTTCTGCTACTGCTAATGGCAGAATTGCTCATAATGTACTAATTTTCCCACAGGTAATTCTACTTTGGATGAAGCAGTATATTATAACTGTTTAATACATAAAATCTAAGTGTTTATACATCTTAGTATTTTATTTTGGCTTTACTATGTAAAATTGATGGATTTCATCAATTGAAAGCATATTTTAATACTTAAAAACAAAGTAATCTGGCCATACTTGGATGGGTCATGAGTTTCGTCCCAGCATTTAAGGTTGTTCAGTCAGGAAGATCACTGTCCAGGAGTTCAAGACCAGCCTGGGAAACATAGCAAGACCTCATCTCTAAAATAAATGAAATAAAATAAAATATCTGAAGGCACTGGAGACCAGCCTAAAGTGGGCAAAAACTCATAGGAAGTCAACATTTTGAGTAAAGAAAAAGCATTTGATAACTTTCCTATTTTTATTATTTTTATACTTGAGGGAGGTTAGTAATGGCTGCACCAAGGAGGTGATTAGAACTTGGAAAGAAATTCTTTCTTACTGATTTGGGGAATCAGAAAATAGAGCCTACTATAGCACCTGGAAAAGGAAGGGAAATTCTCAGAGGAAGATCCCAAGTTCTATATATAATTGATTGTCAAATATTTGATCCTTGAACAAAACAACATTCTTCAGAGGAACATAACAGAATTCATAGTCTCTAAAAAGTATCATTCACAAAATCTAGAATACAATCCAAATTTAATAAAAAGACATAAAAAGAAACTGGAAACTTTGATGTGTACTCAAGAAAAGGTAGTCAGTGGACACTAACTCTGGGATGACCCAGATACAACAATTAAGAAACCAAAAAAAGGGGATTTTTTATTTTTGTTTTTGAGACTGGAGTCTCACTCTGTCATCCAGGCTGGAGTGCAGTGACCATTTATAGGCATAATCTTAACTCACTGCAACCTCCAGCTCCTAGACTCCAATGATCCTCTCACTTTAGCCTGCCAAGTAGCTCAGACTACAGGTGGATGCCAACACAACTGACTGACAAGGATTTTAAAGCTGTTATTAATTACGACTATGCTCAAGGATATAAAATGGCATACAGTGACATAACAAATATGAAACTCACTGGAGAAATAAAACTATAAAATAACTAAATGTAAATCTTAAAACTGAAAAATACGGCCGGGCGCGGTGGCTCACGCCTGTAATCCCAGCACTTTGGGAGGCTGAGGCAGGTGGATCACGAGGTCAAGAGATCGAGACCATCCTGGTCAACATGGTGAAACCCCATCTCTACTAAAACTACAAAAAATTAGCTGGGCATGGTGGCGCGTGCCTGTAATCCCAGCTACTCAGGAGGCTGAGGCAGGAGAATTGCCTGAACCCAGGAGGCGGAGGTTGCGGTGAGCCGAGATCGCGCCATTGCACTCCAGCCTGGGTAACAAGAGCGAAACTCCGTCTCAAAAAAAAAAAAACCTGAAAAATACAATATCTGAAATAAAAATTCAATGTATGAGCTGAATGATAGATTGAAAATATCATTGAATTGATGAGGTAAATCATCCAATCTGAAAAACAGAGAAAGAAAACTTTGAAAATAAATGTAAAGGAGCAGAACACCAGTGACTGAACAATATTAAGACTTGATATGTGTCATTGCAGTCCCAGAAGAAGAGAAAGAAAGTAGGGCCAAAAATATATTTATTTTTAACAGATAGTGGGAGAGAATTCTCCACATTTAGTGAAAGATAAAATTATACATATTGAAGAGATTCATAGGCAAATTGATTAAAACTAATGATGGCAATAAAAATCTTATAAATAGTGACAGGAAGGAATGATAAAACTGATAGTTGACTTATTAGTAGAAACAATGGAGGTTAAAATGCAGTAGAACACCATATTTTAAAGTGTTAGGGAAAGAGAGCTTTGAGGAAAGCTGGGAATCAAGAATCCTACATCTATCAGAAATATTCCTCGGGAATGAAGGCCACATAAAGATTATTTTAGATTTAAAAACTGAGAAAGGGCCAGATGCTGTAGCTCACGCCTGTAAACCCAGCCATTTTGGAGGCCATGGCAGGTAGATCACCTGAGGCCAGGAATTTGAGACCAGCCTGCCCGAAACCCTGTCTCTATTAAAAAATTAAAATTGAACGTAAGAAAGAATTTGTTGCCAGTTACCATGCACTAGTAGAAATGCTGAAGTAAATTGTTTGGGATCAAGGGAAATGACATACCAAGTCAAACTCCTGTTTTCAAAAAGGAATGAAGAGAAACATTATCTTTTTTTTTTTATCCTCTTAATTTGTTTAAAATGTATATGATGTTGAAAGCAAAAAAAAAAAAAGTAACATTCTGTGATTTATATGTAGATGTAATAAATATGGCAACTATATCAGAAAGGATTGTGATGGGCAGGTAAATAGAATCATGATTACAAGTTTCTTACATTTTTCGTAACTTACATGATGTTAACTCTAGACTCTGAAACTATGAAGGTATATTGGAGTTCTTAGAACAGACACTTAAAAAAATGCCGAGATCATAAGGACATAAACGTAAAATGCTAATAGAGAAATTATATTGGAATCTTTAAAATATTACATTAATCCACCGGAGGAAAGGAAAGACAGAGTAACAAAAAGCAGTAACTGAAAGATTTACATGTAGACATATTGATGATTACATCTGTTCGGGTGCAATGAT
Source organism: Sapajus apella (assembly GCF_009761245.1). Classification (NCBI taxonomy): domain Eukaryota; kingdom Metazoa; phylum Chordata; class Mammalia; order Primates; family Cebidae; genus Sapajus; species Sapajus apella. The sequence goes on from NW_022436986.1 coordinate 2,581,250, forward strand.
CCATGCCTGTAATCCTAGCACTTTGGGAGGCCAAGGTAGGAGGATCGCTTGAGCCCAGGAGATTGAGATAACCACCGGAAACATAGCAAGACCTTCCCTCTTTGAATAAAAGAAATAAATAAACAAAATGTTATATTTGAGAAAACATAATTGCATTAATTTTATATATACAGAACACTTCAATTAAAAGGCTAAGAATAAGCATGTGAAAGCTGGAGTGATCATATTAATATCAGGTAAGTAGACTTTGAGACAAAGAATAATGATAACAGAGGTAAACAAGGGTGTTTCAGAAAGATAAAAGGATCAAGCCAACAACAAAGGTACTGGAATCAAACAGACCTTCAAAACAGATAAAAACAAAATTTAGTAGGATTAAAGGCTCTCCTCTTCATAAAGATGTCCACAACCATATTTGAGGTTTGAATACCTTTCTCAATAATTGACAGAGTAGTAGATCAAAACTATAATTAAGGACATAGAAAATCAAAGTAATACTGTAGTATCGTCCACCTAGACATAACACAAAACCCAATAATTATAGAATATGCATTCTTTTCAGTAACAAGACAGACTATATGCTGGGCCATAAAATAAGCTTTAAAAGATTGAAATCTTAGAGTATGTTTTCTGATCACAATAGAATTAGAAATCAATAACAAAAAAAAAAATCTGGAAAATCCCCAAATATTTGGAAATTAAACAGCATACTACTAAATTAAAATTTGATTTATTTATTTTTGTTACTGCTTGATTAGCTGATTGTTGCAGATGGTTCTCTGATATTCTTTTGTTATTTATTTATTTGTTTATTTTTTTGAGATAGGGTCTTGCTTTGTCACACAGGTTGGAGTCTAGTGGCGAAATGTCTCACTGTAGCCTTGACCTCCCAGGCTTAGGTGATTCTTCTGCTTCAGCCTCCTGAGTAGCTGTGACCACAGGTATATGTCACCATGCTCAGCTGATTTTTAAATTATTTGTAGAATCAGGGTCTCTCTATATTGCCCAGGTTCGTCTCAGACTCCTAAACTCAAGTGATCTGCCTGCCCCGGCCTCCCAGAATGCTGGGATTACAGGCATGAGCTACCGCATCTGCCCTCTAATATTCTTTTATTGAAAAGAGAGAAAAATACACGAATAGAAGAGATTATGATATGGAGGTGGGATTCTTTCTGTTTTGTGTGTTTTCCTCTTGAATTTTTCTCCCATGGTTAGGAAAAGATATGAGTTATAAACTGTTTATGTGCAACTTCTTCAAATATAGCATATATAAGTCCTCACTTTGTATGTAGTGTCAAGCTGGTATACAAAACAGATTTTTAGAAAATAAACTGAGAAAATATTCCTCAAGTCTCTATAAATAAATACATCTTTTATCACATGTGATTGTACTGTATCAGTCTTATTTGGAATCTCATTTTGAGAGATGTACTTATGCTGTTTGGTATGGCATTTTGCATTACAGCAATGCTTTTCAGGACTAGCAGTTGCTAAGGGAAGGAAATTTTTAAGCTTGTCTATAAACACTAACTTCAGCATGTACACATTTAGTAATGGCTTCTCCACCTGTAACCAACCTACTTATCTGGCAGGTTTTGTTTCTAGGCTAAGGATATTCTGAGAACTCTATCATAAAAGAGCTGAATTATGACCTCCTGTGGTTTTTACAATATGGAAATACAGCTAAATATTCTTTAATATTCTGAATTTAAATTCTTTTAAATAATGACATCCACACCATTCCTAATCCCATGTATAGTTCCCAAGATCCTAGAGTTCCAAATTCCTTACAACTTTTAATTCTCTTCTGTCTTTAGCATTTTGAGAGCTAGGCAATAAGCATTTTCATTTTCTTCAGAATCAGCTCCACTCTCAGGATTTTGAGACCATGTCAGCAGAGGAAGAATGTACCCTCCACGTTTTCTAACAAAAAAAGTATTAACCTGTTTAATAGTTTCAGTTTTGCAAGATGAAAAGAGTTCTGGTGATGGTTGCCAGACAATTTGAATGTACTTAATACCACTCAACTGTACATTTAAGAATAGTAAAGATGGTAAATATAATATGTTTTATGTATTTCACCACAATTTTTTAAAAGTTTAAACAAGGTGGGAGGATCGCCCGAGCCCAGGAGTTCAAGACCAGCCTGGGCAACAAAATGAGACCCCATCTTTACCAAAAAATTAAAAAATCAGCAGGGTGTGATTGTGTGTGCCTGTGGTCCCAGATACATGGAAGACCAAGGCAGGAGGATTGCTTGAGCCCAGGAGGTCGAGGCGTCAGTGAGCCATGTTTGTGCCACTGCACTCCAGCCTGTCTCTGGCTTATTTTTATTTTTATTTATTTATTTGTTTGTTTATTTATTTTAGGGTAAGAAAAAAAAAAGACCTTGAGTCTTTTTTTTTTTTTTTTTAATGAAAATGGCGTTTGTTTCAGAGGCAAAGTAGCCTCCAAATCAGTGGAGTGCCAAATGGTGAGGTGGGTTGGGTTGGGGAGAAAAGTATTGAAGCAACTCAATCAGTGCTACTACTAATTGTTCCTCTTGGGTTGAGACTTAGAATGCTATTAAATTCAATTGTTTTCTTTTCTGTTGTTTTTATAGCCATATGTGCTCTTAATATTATATTGAGTTGCCGTATTTGCTTGCAGTCAATATATAAGAACTGTAATGGGATAATATGTATGAAAAATATTGACAGCACATGCTTTTCTCTTTCATGGAGTTCAGAAATAATTTGGGAAAAATAAAGATAGGTAGTCAGTGTCTATCTATCACATCCTAAAATTTATGTTCGTCATTCTAGAAAAGTTTATGTAATCTAAATTACCATAGTTTTAGGATTAAACAAATTTTAAACTAAATTTTCTGTGTTTTTACTCCATATCCCAAGATTTTACATATCTACATATCTACATTTAACTATAGCGTCTTCAAATACTCATATTGTTTGAAAACAGAGAAAACTTTAAAATGGAAAAGTAGGCTCCTCCTTTTGTCCTTCCTTAATTGAATTTTCTATTTTGAAAAGAATAATAGGGGAGAATTTAACAGGGAGGGCTCTAGTTTATTTGAACCCTCTTTTTCCTGTTTTCCTATTACGACTTTAATGATGTATTTTTATTTGAAAATATTCCTAAGAGTCACTTTTTTGAGGAGAAGATTGGGTATGCAGTTTTGTTATAGGCACCTCAGTTAGATCATAGTAGTAATGGTGATGTAAGAGAAAAACAATTCCGACTTTTATAAAATTATAAGAAGGGAAATTTTCAAGTTTGTTAAAACAGAAAGGACAGTTGGTTTGGTTTAGTCATCAAAATAAACTCTGACCAACTAGATTCCCAAGTTCTATATTATGCTTGAATTTTCCATTGGGAATGAAACATTCCAGTGCCCTTTTTACTGTTTAACTTAAGCTGCAGTGAACACTAAGAGAATGGCCCTGTGGCTGAGCTGCTTATTTTTTTTTTTAATCTATTCATTTTATACTTTCAGACAGATTTTTCCCTGGGGTGAAACAAAGGTTAACTGAAATTTCCTCTGTTGTGTACCTGAACGAATCAGCAGTTCGAGAAGGAAATCCCATTGATGGGCCAAGAGAGTGACAGGCTCTATTTAAAGAATTCCCCCGACTGTGTGGTAGACCAGCCATGCCATGAATTTAACTGTTCCTGTGGTCCCCATACTTGTACCCACCAAAAAAAAGAGAGAGAGAGAAAGCGACTTTGTTCTGCAAATGTTGCCCTAAGCTTTGAAAACCATGAGGCATTGAGTTTTGTGAATTCAAGTTAGACAGTAACAGAGGCCGAGACTCTAGGGGAACAATATCTGAAAAGGGAGTACACAAAAACAGGTAGAAGCTGTTTAACTGCTTTATTTTTTGTGTGTATACATATTTTTGTGTGTTTATATACACACATACACACACAAACTATATCTTTTTTGCATTTATGTAGCTAGTCCTAATTATATTTGATCAATGATGTTTGCTAAATTTTAAAAAATATGTAACAAATATGAAGAGTTTTTTATTTGTTTTTACAGATTTTTTGCTCCATAAATGTATTCTGGTTTTTATCAGGACATATTATATGAATTAGAAATGAAAGTCAACACAGTGTGAGTTTAAATGGTTAAAAAAAACCAATGGATTTTTATATTGCCTCTGTAGGAGCTTCTGTTAGGACCAGCTCATGTATTTTGTATTTTTTTCTGTATAAGGGAAACTGCTTTAAATATGAAAAGATGGTATCGTAAGTTGGATTAAACATCCGTAATTCATGTGTATTTAACCTCAGGACATGTGAGCCTTGTTGAAAAATCCAGCTTTAAACTTTCTGTGTAGGCCTCAATAGTGCATACTGCATAAGGATTATAAATAGTCATAGTCTGTTTTCTGGAGTGTAGGTTAGCATGTATTCCCAGGAGGCATGAACTATTTACATTTCTAACAAATGTTTCCTATATGTTGCCGATTCATATTTCTGTGTACAAATTTAGGCTTTAATTTTTTTAATTTCCCTTTTATTAGAAGTTTTGTTATCAAAAATTTCTTAAGTGTTTCCTTCTTTCTAGCATGGGTGGCAACTTAAGGAGATTTGAGGAGAGTGTTTTATTTATCTATTTATTGAGAGATTTTGATGTTTTGAGACAATAGAAGTAATAGAGAAAATTGTCCAGATATCCAGCGCTTGATTGTTGTTTGAGAAGTTGAGGAAGCAGATAGCATTTCAGTTGATTTCTTTGGAAAAATTTACCTTAGGGATCACGTAGCGATATATTTATGTTCACAAATGAGGAATTGAAGCCAAAGGAAAGAGAAATGTTTAATACATAATTAGTATGTTTTGGAAGAACCTAGATTTCTATTCAGACCTGGTGTTTCTTTATAAACTGTCTGTCTTTTCTCTTGAGATGGTATTTTTAAAATGATTTCTCTCTTTCTGATTTTCTTCTGCCATTTCCTGACATTTTCTTGTCTGTTTTGTTCTATTCTTCTTCCTTTCTTATTTTTGCATATTGGTCATACTGTAAATAGGTTATTAGCATCATAAGTTAGGAGCAAGCTTTTGTGGGATGGGTCTGTCTAAGTATTTTATTTGGCCTATAATAGGTACATTGTTGTTTTGGAATATAATTTTTAAAAAAATCATATTTATCCTGCTGGTTGATCAAGCTATAAATCAATCAATACTCATTAGTTGCTGCTTATATAAAGCAGAGTTAGCCAGTGCCTCAGACAGATGACAAGTGACTCTTAAAGATTTTTTTTTAATAGATACATTTTTAGGAAAATCACTTGTTTCTTCAAAGTTCATTTATTAAGCAGTATTTGTTGAGCACCTACTATGTGATAAACACCACACAGGTGATAGAGATACAGTGGAGATTAAGATGGAACTGGTTCTGCCTCCTTACATCCTAGTGTAATTATATAATAAAAGTTAACCACAAGTAGAAACTTGGTATTATGTTTGTAAAACCTTAGTCACGTTTCTCTATATAGAAGACTAGTATGACTTCAGATTACATCATTCATATCCATAATCAGAATATAGTCCTATATCAAATGTAGAAAGGTGCAGTTGTAAACACAAATTTTCACATTAGTAATTGTCATGTGCTACATGATGAAATGATATGGTTGAGATAGTTGAGTACCAGTAATTTTATTATTAGAGAAAGAACACTGTTAATAATTTAGGGAGATTATATAGTATATTAGTTAATAGCATGGTTTGGATGTAAATGTGGGTTTAAGGCCTCTAGTCTGCCACTGAGAAGATTTATTTATTTATTTGTTTGTTTGTTTGTTTGTTTGTTTATGAGACAGAGTCTCTGTTGCCAGGCTGAAGTGCAGTGACGCGATCCTGACTCATTGCAACTTCTGTTTTCCGTTTTCAAGCAATTCTGCCTCAGCCTCCCGAGTACCTATAATTCGAGCCCTTTGGGAAGCCAGGGTGGATCACTTAAAATTAGGAGCTCAAGACCAGCCTGGGCAACATGGTGAAACCCCATGTCTACTAAAAATACAAAAATTAGTCACGTGTGTTGTTGCACACCTCCTGAGTAGCTGAATAATTTCACCTACTCAGGAGGGTAAGACGTGAAAATTGCTTGGGCCCAGGAGGCAGAGGCTGCAGTGAATTGAGATCGCACAACTGCATTCCAGTCTAGGTAACAGGGTGAGACCTTGTCTCAAAAAAAAAAAAGAAAAGAAAAATACATAAATGTTTAACATAGTACCTGGCAAAGAATAAGCTCTTTATATATGTTAGCTGTTTTTATGTCCTATATTCTTTTTTTTTTTAATTTATTTAATCTTGATTCTCTTTTTCTCCTCCCTGCCTTTCTGCCTCCCTCCCTTTGTCCCTTCCGCTGTTGAAACAGAGCCTCACTCTTTTGCCCAGGCTGGAGTGCAGTGGTGTAATCACTGCTCAGTGCAACCTCTGCCTCCCGGGCTCTAGCGATCCTCCTGCCTCAACCTCCCAAGTAGCTGAGACTACAGGCATGAGCCACCATGCCCAGCCATGATTTTCTTTCTCTAGAAAAGTCGGTTAGTGGGGATTTGAAAAAGAACACTCTATATATTATACATATTTTCTTTTAGGTGTTGTACATTAAAATTAATTTCTTCAGAAATCAGGATAAACATTTGTACAAAAGTACAGATCAACTAGGATGAGGTTTTTTAAAGTTGTTTTTCTTTTAACATAAAGTTTTATGTGAGAACTTCCAATCCCTCATACTTTCTTGCTTCCTTTCTGGCAATCTCTAAATCAGTAATAATTATTGTAGGTACATTGGTGAATATTTGTATTTTGGACTTAAAGACACTTCTGTCAATAATATTCTCTCTGGAGGCTGGGTGCAGTGGCTCATGCCTGTAATCTGAGCAGTTTGGGAGGCTTAGGCAGGTGTATAGCTTGAGTCCAAAAGTTTTACACCAGCCTGGGCATCATGGCAAATCCCCATATAACACAAAATTATAAAAAATTAGCCAAGTACGGTGGTACACGCCTGTGGGCCCAGCTGAGGTGGGAGGATTGCTTGAGCCCAGGAGGTTGAGGCGGCAATGAGGCGTGATTGCATCACTGCACTGTAGCCTGGGTGACATTGTGAGACCTTCTCTTAAATATATGTAAATATTCTCTGTGGAGTTATATTTAAACCCAAATATCTTTGAGGGCTTGTTATCCATCTAATATACAAATTCTTCCTTCTATACCAAGTCATGTATTGCCGTAATAGAAGGTAGAACATTTACAGAGATAGGGTACCACATTATGGTGAATGAAGTTTTCTTTGTGGTCAGACATATCACATATTTGTCTATATTTACTGCCCCTGAATTCTGTCCTTCACTTCTCTTTTTAGTCTAGGTAGGTTTTTGCATCACCACTACACCCTGACTTCTCTTAACAGGATCACCAGTGACTTTGTTAATATATCCAACGGTCAGTTCTCAGCCTTTTCCTTACCTGCATTCTCAGTGGCATTTACGATAATCGATAGCACCTCTTCTTTGATAGATACAGTGTCTTTAGTTGGTTTACAGGGCATGGACCTGTTCCCCCACCAAGTTTCCTCTCACCTCGCTGATTACTCCTAAATTCTTGCTCATGTTCTGTCCTTTTGCTACACTCAAACCCTTGGTACTCTCACCTAGTCCTGTTCTAAATATCTCCATGCCACAATTGACAAATGTATGTATTTCCAGTTCATATCTGTCTCCGAAATGTAAGACTCATGATCCAGTATCCAGTAGCATACTCTACATCTTCATTTGAATATTGTAATATTATTGCTAATCCAACCTGTCCAAACTAAATTATCTTTCCCCAAAAACATGTTCCTCTGCATTTTTTAGTTGCTGAAGCCGAAAACCTGGGAGTCATCGTTTACTGTGTTCTTCTTTTACTTTCATATCCAATTCTTCATCAGATCTTACTAGCTTTACCTCCAGATTGTATTCAGAATTTCTGTACTTCTCAGCACATCCACCACTCCACCCTGGTCAGAGGTGCTATCTTTTGTGATCTGAATTATTGCAGTAATTTTCTAACTGATCTCCCTGCTTCTGTACTTCTACTTCTCACCTACTTTTTCTTAGTGGAGTGATTCTTTGAGTTATAAGTCAAATCATATTACTCTTCTGCTCAAAACCCTTCAGTGACTTTGTTTCACTCAGATTAAAAGTCAAATGGCCTACAAAGTTCTTCTTAAACTAGTATCTCTGTACTCTTATCTTATTTCCTTCATTTTCTCTACTGTAGCCATACTGGCCTCTCTCCTGTTCCTTATACACATCAGGAATATTTTTGCCTTAAGAACTTCCTTTGGCTATGCCTACTGCCTAGAACGCTCTTACCACAGAAGTACATGGCTAATTCTTCCATCTCCTTTAAGTTGTTGTTTAAATATCAGTAAAGGATAGTCTGTCTACCCTATGTAAAATTGTAACCCATACTCAATTTCCATTACTTTGCTCTACTTTTTTTTTCCAAAGCTCTTATGCCTCTCTAACATACATGATTTACATTAAATACGGTTTTTTGCGGGTTTTTTTTTTTTTTTTTGGAGACGATGTGTTGCCCTGTCGCCAGACTAGAGTGCAGTGGCACAATCTCAGCTCACTGCAACCTCCAACTCCTGGGTTCAAGTGATTCCCCTGCCTCAGTCTCTTGAGTAGCTGGGACTACAGGTGCACACCACCACACCCAGTTAATTTTTTGTATTTTAGCAGACACAGGGTTTCAGCATGTCCAGGATGTTCTCAATCTCCTGACCTCATGATCCACCTGCCTTGGCCTCTCAAAGTGCTGGGATTATAGGCGTAAACCACCACACCCGGCCTATATTTAGTTTTTTATTCTTTCACTTTCCCACTACACTATAAGTTCTCTTAAGGAAAGCAGTGTCTATTTTGATCATATATATATATCTCCATCCATCCATCCCAAGCATCTAGAATAGTGCTTGCAACATTATCGTAACTGAGTAAATATTTGTTGAATAATAAATAAATGGTAAATATTGGGAATAATTGTAATGTTTAGTTTAACCCTCAATATACCATCAGGTTCATTGGACCCAATTTTAATTTGAGGGGTTTTTTTTATTAGTAGTTTGATCGTTTCTAACTATTTGTAAGAATTGAGGCCAGGCGCAATGGCTCATCCTGTAATCCCAGCACTTTTGGAGACCAAGGCAGGTGGATCACTTAAGCCCAGGAGCTTAAGACCAGCCTGGGAAACATGCCAAAACCCAATTTCTACAAAAAGACACAAAAATTACCCAAGCGGTGGCACACTGCAGTAGTACCAGCTACTTGGAGGGCTGAGTTGGGAGGATCGTTTACGCCCAAGAGGCGGATGGGGGTTCCAGTGAGCTGACGTGGGAGCCCTATACTCCAGCGAGGGAGACAGAGTGAGACTCTGTCTCCAGAAGAAAAAAAAAAAAAAAAAAAAAGACTTGATAATACATACTTTTATTCTTTTTTAAATGTCTTTCAAAGAATAGAGAAGAGGTTTACTTTTCTTAACAGACTAAAACTAATTCTGTTTCAGAATTGCTATATGGGTATGTTGGACTCTTTTTATAAATCTAAGATACCTCGTGGCCTCCTGCCATATGTTGATAAACTATACTATTTTATCATTACTTATTCATTATTCCCAGCTATGCTGAAAAAGACTTAAAAAAAAGAATAATGAAATTACCTAGAAAGATAATGCAGTAGTGCCACAAATCGTCACTGTTTTGTCATCCTTCACTTTTATTATTGTGCTGCCTAAAGTATTATATTATCTTTCAAGAATGCACAATAGAAGTCTGAAGACACACTGTCTATATAATCTTATTTGCTTTCATTGAACAACGCTGAGAAGTTCACAATTTTATATTTTCCACCCAAAATGGCAAATAGGAAATTAACAAAACATGTTTTTACAGTTATTAGATGAATCAGAAGATGAATGCAAAGAGACAGGTAGTCTAGGTACTAAACCCTAATGATTTAATAAACTTCATCTTTTAAGTAATTCTCAGACTATGCTTTTTCAGTGGATATGGTAGATGTTTTTTCTAAAACTCAAGAACTGATGAGTGAATGATATATTTCTGTGTAAAAAAAATGAAGTATTCTCATATAGGTACTCATTCAACAGAACGGCCTTCATTATACAATATTATATGAGAAGAATCTAAATTGTCCTGCTTTGATAAGGACATGTGACTATTTTTTTATATTTTGTGATGTTTGTGCATCAAAATTTATTTGATCTGGTTTCTATCAAATGGGCAAATGCTGAAGGCAGGTATGGGTGATTGGAGGAAATAGATGATACAAAAATGAAAAAATTTTCCAGTTGATTATTTTGATTGGTGCTTATAAATCTAAAAGTGAAAATGTTTTACAATTATGAAGCAAAAAAGAAATACATTTAAAATCTGATATGAGTATTTTTAAATAGATGTAGTCTAAGTTCACACATGACATTTGATGAGTAGTTGCATTCCGCATGTTGCATATTTCAGGCATATTTATGGAATAAAAATATGAATGTATTTACATTTTATTAAAATGTCTTATAAAATTATTTTTCATTATCTCTTTATTCTTCTATAAATTGTGAAGTGACTTAGCTTATTAAAAGGTCCCATTGGACCCAGATGGTGAATGGTGAAAACTATTTTTTCTAGTATAAAGTAGCAGGAATAAGGCACGAGAGATGCGAAGATGACTAAACTTGGAGAGATGAAGTGCTGGTGGCTCACAGGGTAGTTAGTAGACTTTTTAGGCCAAGTAAATGAAACAACTAGACTACTATTAAATTCAGAAAAATGGAAATGTTGTGTAAGAATAAAAATAATGTACTTCACTACATAGTCATTGTATAAATTGAATTTAACCTGAGGATGGAGGGAGAAGAAATTCAGATAGGGTGTTATAAGAGAACTAAATCCTCTTTTACATTGTCGTGAATTTAGAAATTAGGTAGCCAAATCCATAAAAAACAGAATGAACATGATTTAGAGGTAGTTAAGTAAATACCAAAATAAATAGCAAGAGGTGTAAGTGGTTGCCTCTTGAGAGTGGGGGCTGGCATGAGGAGGAAAGAACTGCTATTATTTCTTACATGGTATTTTAGTATTTTTAGAGTTTTTAAAAGCCATATGTATTACTTTGATAATAATTAATAGTAAAATTTGAAACAATTCAGAGAGAATCTTGCTGGTATGTATCAAATGAAGTTAAAGGCACAAGGAAAACAACAGTCTTAGATCTCAGGTGATGAACAACTGTAATGACTGGAAGGAAACCAAAGGACTGGCTTGGAAAGACATTTTGTTTGTTTGTGTGTTTTTGAGACAGAGTATTACTCTTGGCTCTGTTGCCAGGCCAGAGTAGGATGGTGTGATCTTGGCTCACTGCAACCTCCGCCTCCCAGGTTTAAGTCATTCTCCTGCCTCAGCCTCCCTAGTAGCTGGGATTACAGGCACGTTCCATCAAGCCCAGCTAATTTTTGTATTTTTAGAGACGGGGTTTCACCATGTTGGCCAGGATGGCCTCAATCTCTTGACCTCGTGATCCGCCCTCCTCAGCCTCCCAAAGTGCTGGGATTACAGGCACTTTGGAAAGTGCTGGAAAGACATTTTAAAGGATATAATTTGGAATTTTAAGACCTATTCTGATTGGTTAATGGGAGTGAAGTATTAGGTTAAGATGCAAATAAACCTGTTTTGAGGCACTAATAACAATAGGGGAGAAGGTATGTATGTCCATTTCAAGTGGAGTTGGAATGGTAGGTTTTGCTTTGGATATGTTACGCTTGCATTGAATGTAATATAAACATTTGTGATATATCCTGTAAACAGTTTTAAGTGTGAGCCTGAACATGTTTGATCTAAGGTCTGGAGAAAGATTTGCAGCAAATCTGACCCAAAAAAATGATAGGAAAAAAGCAAATTGTTTTGGACTTATTTCACCAAGAAGCAAGTAAGCAGAGAACCAGACACTGGAGAAAAAAAGGAATCAGGAAGTACACAAGGAATTGTTAAAAGAAATAATAGGATAACTGAAAGAATATAGCTTCCAGATTGCTAGCTATAGGTAGGTAGAAACTTTTATAGAGCCTTTAAATCTTAGAAACCTTTTTTAAAATAGCTTCTTGATTAAATTTAATTGGGTTTTATTTGTGCTTGTCATTTTACAGATATTGTAAATATGCATGTGATATATTTTCTTTTTGCCTTTCATGGAGAGTTGGAGGTAGGGAACAGGTATCCAGAGTAGATATATTTAAAGGAAGAAAAAACGACTTCCATAATCTTGTTATATTGACTATTTCTGTTGATACATTTTCCCTTTCTGTTCTTGTTTTTTATTATGACTTCAGGGTCATTTTAAATTTCTGAATAAATATTTTGTAAGCCAGGTGGTTCATTGACTGAACACTTGGGGCAGAGGCAATGGCAGATGAGGTCTTTTCTCTCAAAGGCCTTCATATGACTAATAACTTAGCAAAAGCTCTGTATAACCCTCTGCTAAGCACCTGTATTTATTTCCTCTTTCTTCTTCCTCCTCTACCTCTAAAAAAAGAAATCCCCATTTTTTTTACACACATGTTAAAAATATAAATTGTTCTGGTAAATTTAATATGGTTTAAAATAAGATGAACATTTCGATGCTTTACTTGCACATTCTTTTTTGTTTTTATTTTTTATTCTTTTTTACAAAGACATATCCAATACTTGCAAATTCTTATATTAAATGTGTTTTATTTAAACTATTGCCACTTGTAAAGTGAAAAATTTTAATGACTAAAACAGTTTTGTGACCAGTGTTGTAACTGAAAAGTATAAATTTAAGAAAACCAAGACAGAAAACGGGAGCAGTTTTGAAAGAATGTAAGTGAATAAAGTGGCTTAGCCCTCAGGGGATTTGAATGTGGCATTGTATATATTTCAGAAGTTTCCGTTGAAAACAGATGCTGCTGATGAAGTTGGGAATAGTAACTTCATCTGTGGCTGTTTCAGTTGCTTATTAGAAGTGAGAAAGATCCCAAGGGGTTATCTGCTGTAGTGAAGTTGGACTTAGGAAAGGATATGACAAATATCTGGCAGCTTTGTCTGTAAGATCTTTAATCCATAAACACTGGTTAGGTATAAACACGATTATCTATAAATGTGCAATTATCTTATTTGATGTGGATTCCATTCCTACCACAGTGTTATTTCAATAATGGCAGGTCTTAAAGTCCTTTTTAATTCTTAAGAATTGATTATTACAGAAATTCTGTTTTTTTCCTAAACACAGAGAACTGTCTTATTAAATTTTATTATATAATGACAGTTCATTAAATTATCTACTGGCTTATGTGCCCCAATTCAGAACAGTATTCACACAATTGTCCATATGAATGTTTCCTTTTTTGCTTTTTCTTTTCAATTTTATTTTCTGATGTTTTTCATAGTATACAAGATAATATGCTGATAACTGGATAGATAAAATACATATGGTATCAGTCCATAGAGCACTTTCATATAGAGAGAGAAATAAAATATTTATTGACAAAGCCCTTAATACAGGGTTTAAAAGTGCCCAGGATCCTCCAAAATACAGATAAGATGCTTTCAGAATATGACTGAAGGAGAAAATACTTTTACTACTAGAGGGAATTCAAAGGAGACAGAAATGTTATTTAATTTATTTAGTAAGTATGAATACCTGTCAACTAAGCAATCATGCTTTGATGATTAGAAGATACAAAGATAGAAATTACACAGTTAAATTTCAGATGTTACAAAGTTGTGACTGATTATCACTGCATTTGAAGGTTTACTAGATAAGACTTCCGTGGAGGTGAGTAGTGACTTGAAGGTCATGTCCCAATTCCAAATGAATGAATTGGGGGTGAATTCAGGTGTTCCAGAGAATATATGTAAAGGCATAACTGCAGAGAACAACAGAAAATTGGGGAAATTATTAAGCATAGCTAGAACATTGGGACTAGGAAAATGAAGCGAGAGAAACAGGTAATGACCAAATCATGAAAGGCACATTCTATAGAATACAAAGGGATTTTATATGTATCCTGTAGGCAGCAAGGGACCATTCAGGGCAGAATGTATTCACAGTTCTGTTTTAGAAATTACTTCAGTAGCTGTGTAGAATGGAAAGCAGTGTGTGATAATAGAGATAATCAGAAGATATTTTAATAACATGCGTAAGATATTAAGTGGCCCTGGGCTAAAGTCATGGCATTGAGGCTATTTTGGATAGCTTATTTATAGTATTTGGTATGAAAAGTGAGAGAGAATCTGAGTTGAGGTTTCTGATTTGTAAATCAGACTGTGGTACAAGTCGCTGAGATAGAAGACATGGAAGGAAAGTAGGGGTTTTGTTTGTATATTTTTAAGAAAGAGAAAGAATTCTGTTTTAGTGATTATGAGTTTGAAATACCCATGAGATCTAAGAAAAGACGTGGTTAGAGAAACAAATTCAGTAGTTCTCACTATGGGCATATATGACATAATCCGGGAGAAAAAATTATAGAAGAAAAAGGGTGAAGAATGGAGTATACCAACTAACTAGTGAAGAGGAAACCCCAAAGTGGAACAAGAGCTAGGAAAGCATTTTGTTGTATCAGCCAAGAGAATTGTAAATGCCTCCTAGAGGTCAAGTGAGAAAACTGCTGAATATTATCTATTTTAGGTTGGTGCAAAAGTAGTTGCGGTTTTTACCATTGCTTTCAAAGGCAAAACCATCGTTACTTTGCACCAACCTAAATACATTGGTTTTCAGAAGCTGAGCCTTAAAGGCTATTCAGAGTTTGCAGTTGTGAAAAATGGTACTGGGTTGGGTGGAAAATCGGGCAAAAAGGGAGATGCTGTTGGAGATCAAGGGAATGCCATGAGCAAAATACAGAGCTGGAAAAGCACATTACAGATATAACCTTTTGGTTTAAAATATTGCAAATGTGAAAAAGATATGTAAAAAGGAAGCGTGGACAATAATTTTTATACTATTACTTTTATGGGATAATTGCCCAAATTACTTAACCTCAAGTGTTAACTTGTAGGAGAGTTGTTTACAACCTTTTCCACTATTCCTTTTTTTTCCCCTTAACATTTCACTGTGTTTTAGAGCATTAAAAGAATGTCATCTCAGATCAGAGAGAGTTTTGGTTTAATGATGCAAGCACAGGAATAGATATTGAAAAAGTCCAAAGTTTTGGTTCCTTAAGTATTATAAGTATATACCAGCTATTGTTTCTTTTTTCCCAATCTCTAACCGTGAGCTCACGGTCTATAATGTGTAGACACACAGATTATTAGGGGGCAGAATGGTTACTAACAGACCTATACACTTAGTTGATTGATTGATTGATTGAGAAGAGAGTCATGCCCTGTCACCCAGGCTGCAGGCATGCAGTGGCACCATGTTGGCTTACTGCAACCTCGACCTACAGGGCTCAAGCCATCTTCCCACCTCAGCCTCTAAATTAGCTGGGACTACAGGCATGCACCACCACAACTGGCTAGTTTTGTATTCTTTTCTTTGTAAGAGATGAGGTCTCACTGTGTACCTAAGATGGTCTTAAACTCCCAGCCTCAAGCAATCCTCCTGCTTTGGCCTCCCAAAGTGTTGGAATCATAGGCATCAGCCTCTGCATCTGGCCCACACTTATTTTAGAATCTATCTTACATATGGGAAACTGTTTTGGTGATGTAGTCATCATAAATTAATTTCTCACAGGCAGAATTCAGTATTGCTTTTTAAACAGCTAATTTTCCCCAATAGTATATACCTTTGTCCTTTTAAAAAGCTTGATGTTAATTAAATTAGCTTTTTATTGTTAAAAGTTCAATTATTATGGTTATATAATGCTGTAATGCTTTTTCGATAGCACTAGATAGCACATACTATTCTACTATACGGTAAATTATTTGAGGGCAAGCACCATGTCTAAGACATCTTTCTGTCTCCAAAAATGTCTTTTACATGAGAGATATTCAGTAAATATTTGTTGAAAATTAACTTGACACTTTTTACTCTTTAAGGAAAGTTGTATTTACATTCTTATATAACCACTAGCGGCAAATTCACCACTGATTTGTGGAATATTAAGTTCTAGTTCACTGTATGCTGAATCATACCTGTGTTTTGGTGAAATAAAATTATAAGTTTCACAAGTCTAGATTTAACAAATGAGGATATCTGGAAAATGTACGGCATCTATGACCTCCTTATAAGAAGGAGCTATATAGAAATTAGGCTAAGGAAATGATTCTTAGTCTCTGACACATGCATTGTAGATAACCAACTGGATATGCTGAACTGAGCCCTCTGTCTCATCTTTGGTGGTCTTTGGAAATACATTTTGCTAGCTCCTACCCCTGTCAGATTGTCCCTAAAGGTAATGATAACCAGCTCTGTAATTATCTATAGCTACTCTCTTAGTAAAGGAACTATGATCTTCAGCTGTTCTAACACAGCCAAATGTAAGCAGATTAAGTGTAACTAAAGCATAGGGTAAACTGGCTTCTGTCTTTCAGCAATCTAGCCCAAATTCTTCCCTGGAACATTTGAAATGTGAATGCAGTCATATTGGTAAATAGCTAAATTACCACTGCATCTCCCACAAAATACAGGTTGCCCTTTTTTGCCTTATGTTGGAAAGCACATACATAAAAAAAAGTGAACAATAATGTAAGCATAATGGACAGGGTTACTCTGAAGACTAAATGCATATTTAAAGCAGTTTATAGACCCTGAATCACCATATACATATAAAGATGTTTCTCATAATTGCCATGCATTAATTGTATGTATGTATAATAAAGATAGCAGAATAGTTCCACAAATAAGGGGGAAAGTATAAAAAATATACTGTTAGGTTATATGTCACCACCATGACCCAAGTCACCTCTCACCAGGCCCAACCTCCTACATTGGGAATTACAATTCAACATGAGATTTGGCCAGGACATATATTTAAGCTATATCAATATCATCCACAGATGAATAGCTAAACAAATTGTTATGTCCATACAGTAAAATTCTGCTCGGTAATTTAAAAATGAATAGATTGCTAACCCAACAGCAGGAATGAGTCTCAAAATTATTCAGAGGGAAATAAGACAGACACAAAATGGTACATAATGTATAATTCCATTTATGTGAAGTCATGGAACAGGCAAAACAAATCTATCGTGAGAGAAGGCAAATCAGGGGTTGCCCTAGTTTGGGGGCTGACGACAAATGCTTGCAAAGTAACATTCTGGGATGATAGAAATGTTCTACATTTTATTTTTATAGTGATTACCCAGGTGTATACATTTGTCAGATTGAATCCTACTATATTTTTAGATGGGTACATTTTATTACATGTAAATTATGCCTCGTTAGTTTACTATATGGCCCTGCTTTCTATAACTTTTCTCCTTCTCTCCCTAAAATTAAAGTATTATCCATTCTTTAAAATTTACCATAGCATTTGTTTGGCCTTCTCTTATGCCTTCCTTTTCCTTTCATTTGTCACCTTGTCTTCTACTAGGCTATAAGCTCTTCTCATCTTTCTTTACCCTCTAGCACCTGTCTCATTATAATCTTCCAGTAAATGTTTGTTAAACGGAGTTGATTTCATACAAGAAAGAATTATCAGCTACTGCTTTGATCACAGCTCTGAAGTTTGAACAGTTATCAACAAGAACAATCTTATAAAGCAGCTATGGGTTGATGATAGGGTATTCTTAGGACAGTCATAATTTTACACTTTAGGGCAGTCCCATTTAACATTCTATGGCACTGGGTGGTGGACACATGGAAAGTTCTCTTCAAGGTGAATTACCTTGTGTTAGTTGCAAAAGTCTGGAAGATTTAATTTAGGTAAATTAGACTATGTGACAATGTATTTGATTCCACTAATGAGAGAAAATTAGAATCAGAAATTTAGTACTAGGAGGTGCCACTGTGGATGCCATTTATTCCAACCCATTGTCATACAGACTCAGAGAGCTTAAGCAGCCTGCCCAACACCACACAGCAAGTTAACGGCAGAGTTAACACTAGAAGCCACATTTCTGTCAAGTACCATACCCACAATTTAACAAATTGGGAAATTTGCTGTTTGTGGAAGTTCTGAGGAGTTGTCCTGGACAAAGCTTTTCCTTGGGGTGAGATTTGGAGTTTAGACACAAACAAAATAGGTAAAGATCAAGGGCAGGAAGCTGCTGTCATTACTAGGTTCAAATCAAAACTGGAACCTTAGAGTTGTGACAAGGCCAAGAATTGCCTTATGTGTTCCTGGTGATGTCTTTGCTTCATATACCACTTGAGAAATACTGATTTTATCTCTTGTTGAAACTTAGTTTGTATACTTGTTGATGAATTTTCCATAGTAAGAATATGCTATAATGTTTTGAGGAGTTGTTAGTACAGTTGACCCTTGAACAACACGGGTTCAAACTGCGTAGGTCTGCCCATAAGCAGCTTTTTCTCAACCAAAAATGGATTGAAAATACAGTTTTCACAGGCTGTGAAACCCACATATACAGAGGGCCAACTTTTTGTATGTGAGGGTTCCACAGGGCTCTCTCGAACTTGACTGTGCAAGGATTTGGTTCTACCAGGGTCGTCTTGGAAACCAATCCCTTATATATACTGAGGGACAACTGTATATAAGAATATTGTTGAATTCGGGCCGGGCGCGGTGGCTCAAGCCTGTAATCCCAGCACTTTGGGAGGCCGAGGCGGGTGGATCACGAGGTCAAGAGATCGAGACCATCCTGGTCAACATGGTGAAACCCCGTCTCTACTAAAAATACAAAAAGTTAGCTGGGCATGGCGGCGCGTGCCTGTAATCCCAGCTACTCGGGAGGCTGAGGCAGAAGAATTGCCTGAACCCAGGAGGCGGAGGTTGCGGTGAGCCGAGATCGCGCCATTGCACTCCAGCCTGGGTAACA
>NW_022436986.1:2600319-2620319 GCF_009761245.1 Sapajus apella
AAAGAGGAAAACCCCGTCAAAAAAAAAAAAAAAAAAAAAAAAAAGAATATTGTTGAATTCCACAGAAATGTTAAAACAATCTGAATGGAGTTGATCTCCCTTTCTCAAACTTCCTTTTTCACTGTTTTGTGTTTATGCGTAAATTTAGAGAGTACAGTTTCCATTTTACGTTTCATTGGTTTTATATTTCATTTTTTAAGAACAATTTTAAGTCAGTCTTAATAGTTAACATAATTTCAAGTGGTCATTTTGAATTTTAATGATGAAAGACATTGAGTTACAAAAAGCAGCTTTGAAAGTTAATAGCAAAGCGTACTCCATACATGGATCCTTTGAATAAAGAATAATAGCATGGATGGTTGATGAAGGAATAGAAGCTGCTGCTATTTCATGTATTCTCCACTCTCAGTACATGGATACAGCCTTCAAATTTTACAATGAAAATAATCATCCGCACAGCATCTCTTCATACCTATGGATTGGTCTTTTTGTAAAGTAGCCTCATGGTTTTCTTAGTAAAAGTATTTTATTTTAAAATATATCTCTAGACACTTATTCCTGGTAGGCCTGGGAAAATGTAGATTACTTCATGTCCCTTCAAAAGCCTTTCAAAGAAACAAGTCAAGCTTGATTTGTGTTTTTGAGATAGAGGAAAGTGGTAAGGTAGGAGGAGAGAGGAAATCTTAGCTTTAAAGGGAGAAAAAGATCTTTCAGTCCTTTTGTCAACACTTTAGCTTCTGCATTAGTCATAGGTCCCTTCCCCCTTGGCCATGGGTGGACCAAAGGAATAGCAGCCATTTGCACATTCATGAAAGGACAGTGCAAAGAAAACAGCTGATACAAAAAAATGTGGGGGTTTATTTTCTCCACTAGGTTTTTACAGTTGTATATTTAGATTAATCAGTGGTTTCTGGATATTTGGCCCCCTTTTTTGTTCCTTTATTTTGCTGTTTTTGATGTTATAAAACACAATGCTAAGAACCTAACTCTATTAGTGAGACATTATTCATAGTCTAATTTTTTTTTTAACATTATACTGTATGTCACATAGAATGGAAAGCTAGGGGACACACTTTAATACTGATATTTGGTAGAAAAGATTTTCCTCTACTAAGTTGAATTCAAATTGGGGGCCTGCAAGTTAACTGATACTAGACAGGTTAACTGGAGAAAAGACAAAGTTTATTCAGGAGCACTCAATAATCAGTAACTCTGAAGAGTTTACCGGGTTATAGAAGTAAGGGGTTATGCCTCTTGCTATGTCATACCCCTATAATGTCAGTACTTTGGGAGGCTGAAGTGGGTGGATTGCTTGAGCTCAGATGTTCAAGACCAGCCTGGGTGACATGGTAAAACCCTGTCTCTATCAAAAAAAAAATCACAAAAATTAGCCAAACGTGGTGGCATAATCCTGTAGTCCCAGCTACTCAGGAGGCTGAGGTGGGAGGATTGCTTACGCCTGGGAGGCAGAGGTTGCAGTGAGCCAAGATGGTACCACTATAGCCTGGGCAACAGAGAAAGACCCTGTCTCCAAAACAAACAAAAAAAAAAACAGAAAAAGAAGTCAGGGGTTATATACCAGCTTAACAAAAGGGGGTAGTTTAGGGAGTCAAAGTACAGAAGGACCTTATTTACACAATTTTTTTGTTATGTCTCAGTGTCCAGTGTCAGTCATCTCCCTCCTATGGACCCTCCTGGAAGTGTGGAAGGGTTGTGACAACTGCCTCAGTAAATCTCTGCTTTAGTCACATAAAAGAAATTAAGATTTCATTCTGCATCTGCTGTTGGATTTTTGGGCCCTTCACTGATTTTTTTTTTTTAAATATTTATATATAGTCTGATGTTTTTCAATGTATTTTCACGTACTTCATCTTATTCTTATAGGACTTTTCAGGTAGACAGGGCAAATACTATTAACCCATTTCACAGGTCAGGAAACTGAGGTTCAGAGGTTAAGTATTTGCTCAGGGCCACACAACTAGTAACAGAGCCAAAATAAGAATTTAATGTGTTCACCATTTCTCACTATATCTTTGGGGTCCAATTTGAGTACTTACAAATTGTATAATCTATTGTCAATCTATAAGTTCTTTAAAGTGCCATGGTTGAGTAATATTTTATTTGTTTTGTAGGAGAAGATGATATCAACTGGTTTATCAGTGATAAAGACATTGAGGTAAAATCAAATTATTTTTAAAATTTAGAATAATAATTTCCTTTGCTTCATAATTTATTTTAACTTTTGAAATAAACTTAAATGGTTTATAAGAAAATATTTGATTTTAGCATATGAGTGATTTAACTCTTCAGAAAGTTGGTTCAGCCTTGATTTTTGTGAATGAGTCAATAGCTGTAATCATCCAGTCCCCTTTCCCTTTCTGTTTCTGCTCTCCTGTGGTGAGTCCTCTCAGCCCATATGGCGTGGTACCACTAAAAAGATCAACACCGGAAATAACTGCTGCTTCAGTGTAAGGAAATGGTTAGTCTATTTTTAGGATGTGGCAGGTGTTTTTGTCAATTATTAGCCTTAATTGTGGCAGATACTACAAAAAGAGAATAATTTTATAAATTGGCTTTGGAAGACAGCTAGATATTGTATTTACTTGTGGTCTACCTGGCCAGTTCAGCAAAATAACAAATAAAAGACTAAAACTTTTTTAAAGATGGAATTCTATCAGACAAGCTAAAGCATGGTTGGGATTTACAATTCCTCTTTAGATATTCCATCTGATATGCATTGCTGGTATTCTCTTACAAGATCCTAGATTTTACATTAGAATATGGGACAGCTAGAACTGGGTCACTATGTAGGCAGAGTGAATCTTAAAGGGACTCCAGTGGAAGGAAATTATCTCATTCCTTTATAGAAATTATCACCTAGTCTTGTAGGCAGTAACCCTGTGCTGTTCAAAAGAAAGGATCTATTTGGTAGCTATTATAACTTTACAAAAGACAAAGTCATAAAAACACCATTCCCTAACTCAAAATTTAAGCACGCCTCTCAATCAGCAGGCGGGAGGGCAGACAAAAAGCACTAGAGTTACATTTATGGCACCTCCTTTTTATGTTTTTCTACCTCCTTTTAAGAGAACAAGAAAGATCATGAAGTTTTCCTGTGGCTAGCTTCTAAGTTGAACAGATAGAACTATTAATTCTCTTGCTTTATCAAGGTAATGCAACTGACTTGAAGCTTGATGTACCTTTACTTACTTATAGTTGTCTTTAACAAGAATAGTAGTTGGTTTTTATTCAGCAGTGAAACTTTTTAATTCTTGATTTTTTTTTTCTCTTAGGCCCAGATAGCTAATAACCGATCACCTGGAAGACGGACCCAGCGATATTATTCAGCCAACAAAAACATTATCTGTAGAAATTGTGGCAAACGTGGCCATTTATCAAAAAACTGCCCCTTACCACCAGTACGTAAAATATGCCTTGCTCCTTTCCACATTTGTAAAATCAAAATCTCAAGGTCGAAACCCTATAACCTTAGAATTCAAATCTTTTTATAATATGTGTATTAAATTTCATGTAGCTTGCAGCCTAGTATAGGAGGAATGATAATAAATTTAGAGTCAGAAAAATGTGGAATCAATTTACCTTCTCATTATTAGTTGTATGGGCAAATCATTTAACCCTCTGTGCTTCTTATTTTCTTGTCTATAACATGAAAAGATTGAATCAGATGATTCCTGAGACCTCTCTCACTTGTAAACCTTCTAAATAAGAATGCCTGTTTCATTGTGAGATGATTTTTATTCTTAGAAAATTATAATTTGGGACATTTTAAAATGTTTATTGATGTAAGTTACATTAAGCAGGCACATCGGCCTCTGGAACAACACAGAACTGAAGATCTTAGACATTCCCTTTCTAGATAATAAATTCTTAACAAACATTTCTTCCATTACCTCCTAACTCTTCCAAATTACTGCTTTTCAAATAGACCACTCTAATGTTCCTTTTTTGTTTTTACATCTCCAGACAAAACAGCTTCTTCTGTAACTGTTCTTCCTACGACTTAGCTTCTAGATATCCCCCTCATTCTACTTTACCTCTTACATACCTTTCACTGTCAGTATTCCTATAAGAAGAGGCATAAAGAATAAATGCCAGCTGCTAGTATGTACAAACTAAGCCTTTTTGACAAACAATATACATACAGTGCTTTGGACATTTTGTTATTTTACAGTTGTGCTCAAGATTCAACCTTTTTTGGGAATCTCAAATTAGAAAGTTTTTTATGGGATTATAATGAAAAAGAAGTATTAATCTTCTTCCTTTTGAGACTGAAGAGATTTTATGATTTTCTGCCGCATAGAAAGTTCGTAGCTGCTTCCTGTGCTCTGAGAAAGGACACCTCCTGTATGCCTGTCCAGCCCCACTTTGCGAATACTGTCCTGTGCCTAAGATGTTGGACCACTCATGTATTTTCAGACGTTCCTGGGATAAACAGTGTGACCGATGTCATATGCTAGGCCACTATACAGACGTGAGTATCCTGCATATAACTAATTTGTCAGGCTTTGGGGGCAGTGTCCAAGTTTGTAACTAATGTGCAAGTTTATAACTATCAGTCAGTATACCTAAAAGAATGTTTACTCTGTGCTATATAGAATGATAGTCATGTCCCTTTTGTCACTGAAGATGTATATAAGGCAGTGCTCTAAATATAAAGGTAAGGAGCCTACTGAATCAGGAGACAGCATCAAAAGATAGCATTAACAAATAGTTTGAGCCCATTCTAGCCCTCTTTCTTAATGCGCTCACTAAGTAAAGGCTGAATTTAAAGAGGTATATAATAAATAGCATGGGAAATTTGTGTAAGTATTTATGCATATTTATTTTTATTTTATTTATTTATTGAGACGGAATCTCACCCTGTTGCCCAGGCTGGAGTACAGTGGTACAATCTGAGCTCACTGCAACCTCTGTCTCCCGGGTTCAAGCGATTCTCCTGCCTCAGCCTCCAGAGTAGCTGGGACTACAGGCGCACGCCAACACGCCTGGCTAACTTTTGTATTTTTAGTAGAGATGGGATTTCAACATGTTGGCTATGCTGGTCTTGAACTCTCGACATCAGGTGATCTGCCTGCCTCGGCCACCCAAAGTGCTGGGATTACAGGCGTGAGCCACCGCACTTGACCTGTTTATGCATATTTAAATGAAAATATATACACAATTAGCAGTTATATACAAATGTTTATAGGAAAGCCTGTTTTGATGCTTCCTTTTTTTGTGATGGAGTCTTGCCGTCACCCAGGCTGGAGTGCAATGGCACGATCTCAGCCCACTGCAACTTCTGTCTCCTAGGTTCAAGTAGTTCCCCTGCCTCAGCCTTCCGAGTAGCTGGGATTACAGGCGTCTGCCACCATGCCCAGCTAATTTTTGTATTTTTAGTAGAGATGGGGTTTCACCATTATCAGGCTGGTCTCAAACTGCTGACCTCAGGTGATCCACCCACCTTGGCCTCCCAAAGTGCTGAGATTACCGGTGTGAACCACCACACCCAGCATGATTCTTATTAATGGTTTTGCTGGTATAATAGTCTAAGGAAAGTACAAGGCAACCATTACTTTAAATTGCAGCATATTAAAAATACCATTTTGGACATCCTTGTATTGTTGTGAATGTGTATGGAGTTTAGTCACAATTTCAAAGACCAGCAGGCAATTGAAATAAGTCGATACAGCTTTGATATGGAATGTGTAGTTTTCTATATTGAGTTTACCCTAACTCCTAATGATGTCTCATTAAGAGTCTTTTCGTTTTAGCTCTTAATTGCATTTCTTACTATATAGTAGCATATGTTTATTTTATATTAATAGCTAATCAGTACAAAGTCATTTTTCATCCTCATACCTAAGTGGCAATCCTAATTGGTTTAAGGGGTATTTATGAAAGATGTAGCTCTCATTCTCTTTGTTCAAGCATTACTTATCTATTTTTTTAAATAATGAAAGTTTTCCCTTTAATATATACTTCCCCAAAGACATGATACAAAAGCAGAAACATTTTTCTTATTAAAATATTGAAATATACCATTAGCCCTTTTTAATGCATGTCTGAAATGCACCTGTAATCTTTTGCTCAATAAATTAGCATGGCTTTCTACTGAAATGAATTTCAGATTAAAACAGATTGGAGTATGAGTGTTTGGTATATATATGTGTTTCTTATGTAAATAATATGACAATTATTGATTGTAATTCCACCAGTAAATTTATACTTAAATTGTTACCCATTTTTAAAATAAACAGTGGTGCATTTAATAATGTTTTGGCAAGCCATATTCTATAAATGGAATTGTGAAATTGAAAGACATGTACACTTATGTCTGGGTAAGTATTGTCAAATCGCTCTTCTAAAAGATTGTACCAATGTATCCACCCACCAGTAGTGTTTAAGAGAAATGAGCACTGCACTCATTAACATTAAATATTATGAGTCTTTAAAATGCTTGGCTAATCAGACCAAAAAATGGTATTTTATTGTTTTAATTTGTATTTCTTTGGTTATTAATAAGGTGGTATATGGTTAATTAATTTGAATACCCTGTTCTCAAGGCTAGATATAGAGAAGAAGTTGTCATTTTATTCCAAAGTACTTCAATCTTACTTTTCAATGTTTACCAAGTTTTAAAAATGATAAATCCTGAATTGTCCTAGCATTATGTTGTTGTCTGCATTAAGTTCTCAGTTATAATTTTCTTTCTTTCTTTTCTTTTTTTTTTTTTTTTTTTTTTTTTTTGAGACTGAGTCTCACTTGTCATTCAGGCTGGAGTGCACTGGTGAGATCTCAGCTCACTGTAACCTCCACCTCCCAGGTATAAGCGATTCTCCTGCCTCAGCCTCCTGTGTAGCTTGGACTACAGGCGTATGCCACCACACCTGGCTAATTTTTTGTATTTTCAGTAGAGATAGGATTTCACCACGTTAGCCAGGATGGTCCTGATCTCCTCACCTTGTGATCTGCCTGCCTCAGCCTCCCAAAGTTGTCAGTTATAATTTTCTTAGCAAGATTTTCTAGTTTGGCAGTTATCTTTAAACGTCTGTTTTTTTTTTTGTTTTGTTTTGTTTTTACTGTTTTCTTACGAAGAGCTCTTACAAATATGGTCTTATTTCCCTGTGTTAACAGAAGGGAGTAAGACATGATCATAGGCAGTTTTTAAATACAAGAAACAGTTCTGCAGAGCAGTTAAAAATTAACTTATGAAAGGTTATATAATCATCTGTGAGTTACTTCTTTAGGCCATTCCTCTTAACTTCTTAATTTTGGCCTCTAATAGGGTTAAAATCATAGTATGCTCCTGTAATATCAGCTACTCAGGAGCCCAAGGCAGGAGGATCACTTGATCCCAGGAGTTTAAATAATCAGCCTGGGAGGCCAGGTGTGGTGGTTCACACCTGTAATCCCAGCACTTTTGGAAGCCAAGGCAGGTGGATGATGAGGTCAAGATATCGAGACCATCTTGGCCAATATAATGAAACCCTATCTCTACTAAAAATACAAAAATTAGCTGGGCATGGTGGCACATGGCAGTAGTCCCAGCTACTTGGGAGGCTGAGGCAGGAGAATTGCTTGAACCCAGGAAGCAGAGGTTGCAGTGAGCCAAGATCGTTCCACTGCACTCCATTCTGGCAACAGAGTGAGACTCCATCTCCAAATATATTATATATATATATATATTATATATATTGTTATATATTATAATATATATAATATATATTATATATATATATATTATTATATATAATATATTATATAAGCCTGGGCAACAGAATGAGAGCCCATCTCAAAAAATAAAATAAAATAGGATTAGACTGTGACCAGCTTCAGAAAAGGCAGTCCCCTTCTCCAAATCTACCAATATATATGATTTTTGTTGTAATTACATGCTGAAGGTTCTGGATGCTGGTCTTTGTAGCCTACACACCTGGTATAAGTATTCACTCGCTGCCCAGTCAAGCCTGGGCTCTGCTGACTCCTTGTGGCGAGGCTCATAGTCCTTCCACCACCCCAGAAACTTCATGAGAATTCATGTTAGCAGAGTCATTCTGACCCCATGTTGCTGGAACTGTACATCCTTTAGGTCCGTCTTGAAATCTAGGCCTCCACAGAACATTTCTTTCCTCTGCAGCTCTATCAAATGCTTGCTGCTCATCTTCTATGACCCTGAATTAAGGGATATCAGACTCTTTCTCACAGGCCATGGCTGCTTTTAAATCATGACTCAACCCTATTTATGTACATATCTTTGGTTTATTTAAGGCTTATACCCTCTGGCAATACTATCCTCTTATCTTTCTTTGTCATTTTCATTTTCCCACCTACTAGACTTTCTGCTCATTCACAGAGGATTTTTGAAACACTCAGTAACTATAGATGTTCTAACCTTTTATAAATTGACGATATAGAGAAACTTCCAAGGCTGGGCACGGTGGCTTATGCCTGTAATCCCAGCACTTTAGAAGTCCGAGGTAGGCAGATCACTTGAAGCCACAAGTTTGAGGCCAGCCTGGTCAACATGGCAAAACCCTGTCTCTACTAAAAATACAAAAGTTAGCCGAGTGTGCTAGCGCACACCTGTAATTCCAGCTACTGGAAAGGTTGAGGCATGAGAATTGCTTGAACACAGGACGCAGAGATTTCAGTGAGCCGAGATTGCACCACTGTACTCCAGCCTAGGTGACAGAGTAAGACTGTTTCCCCCCCCCTCAAAAAAGGAAAGAAACTTACCCTTTTACTTTACATATTCCCGGAATCACACACCTAGACCTCTTTTTTGCCAGATTACCAGTTACACGTATGCAAAGAGAATTTGTAATGTAAACTGATGAGTCATATTCAAATCCTTTCTGTAATGAACAGCTCTTTCCTAAAATCTGTTGGAAATTCCTCACTGGTTAACTATGTCTGTAAAAGTATTTGGTTGCAATTCCAGAGTTTTATGAGATGAAGGATAAAAAGATAGCTCAAGGCCTACTAAAGTCAACGTGCATCATTAGTGCCTTTCAGAAGACAAGAACTTGGAGTGTGGAAAGAATCCTGTTTATAAATCTCCTGTAGTTTCCTCCCTTGCCAACAATTTTTAAATGTACAGAGAATGTTAAAATGTCTGTATAAATTTAGCTTGCACAGTCCTATTCTCTGAGCTATATCTGACATTTCCAAGGTAACAACAGCCATACATAATTGTGTGTTTACTGTGCTTGAGGAGTGCTTCATTCATCAGTGTCCTTAGCATATAGTAGGTGTTCGGTAGATTGAATCCTCACAAGCAGGACATGAAGTGTAGGTACTCTTTATTACTTCTGTTTTACAAACTAAAAACTGAGAAACTGCAAGGTTAATAAGCTTTGCCCAAGATCTAAAAGCTAAAATGATGCTATACTTTATGAATATATGTGGAGAAAGCTTACATTTCAGCAATCTAGGAATCATCAGTTTATCTACTGCTCAGAGGATCTCTCAACTTTCTTAAATATGCAGATATTGTAGATCTAATAAGCAACTTTGATATAAAACTCATGACATTGTGGGCAACATAGTGAGATCCCCCTGCTCTTTGCCAAAAAAAATTTAAAAATTAGCCAGGCAGGGTAGCACGCACCTGTAGTGCCAGCTACTCTGAAGGCTGAGGTGGAAGGATTGCTTGAGCCCAGGAGATTGAGGCTGCAGTGAGCTGTGATCACATCACTGCACTGTAGCCTGAGTGACAGTAAGATTGTCTCTTTTTTTTTTTAAATCAATATATTAAACACATGAAGAAAAATATTTTCCAAACAAAAATAAATTTTACTTTAGGTTTTCAGCTCTTTAAAAAACCTCTAAGGATTAAGAAAGCAGTATAGAATGTTGATTTTCAGACACAGAGGCAATTCTGTGATGCCATAGAGCTTTACTGCTCACAAGAGAACATTGCAGCTTCAGCAATCTTTATTAATTGTTCAGATTGCCACTCTTTTTTATTAAAGCATAATGACTGAGTCAGTAAGTGTCAGATATAATCAAAACCCAAGCCTCCTAAATTTTCTCCCTTTATTCAGCAATTTTTTTTCTAAAATTCCCTTCTCAGTGTTTTACCCCAGTCCATGCTAAATAACTTTTAAAGTCTGATTTTTTAATACAGTGGGAGAAAATAATTCTTTTTTTTTTTTTTTTTATTTTTTTTTGCTTTTCTCTTCCCAGGAAGGGAGAAAATGATTCGTAGAACATATATTTACTTTATTTACTTATTTATTTGATACAGAGTCTCACTCTACCACCCACGCTAGTAGAGTCTCACTCTACTCCATACAGAGGTGCGAGCTCAGCTCACTGCAACCTCTGACTCTGCCTCCCAAGTAGAGATTACAGGCGCGAGTCACCACACCCTGCTAATTTTTGTATTTTTTGTAGAGGTGGGGTTTCACAGTATTGGTCATGCCGATCTTGAACTCCTGACCTCAGGTGATCTGCCCGCCTTGGCCTCTCAGGCCTTATGCCCAGCCTTTTTACCTTTTTGATGCCAAAAAAATATTCCCTTATTAGCCACATATGACCATATTTTTGACAGTACAAAAGTTTATTTTAAGGAGAACTCAATATAAACTGTATAGTCTTTAACATACACATGAGTGCTCAATGATGTTTCTTCAATAAATGTATATGTAAAATTGAAAACTAATGCCTCATTTAAATTTTTATTTAGCTTGAAGATTTCTAGCAGGAAATTTAAAGCATCTAGTACAAATCGTTTCATATTTGTCAAATCCAGAATGGACAGTTACTAGAGCATTATTTTTGTAAATGTAGTTATTTAGGAAACAGTCATTTATTTTATTTTTAGTCTACTCCAAGGAGCACTGAGTAGTATTCATATACTTCCTCCCCTTATCCTTTCCACAGTCTTACTCAGATATGACTGGCCAGAAATAAGACTGGCTGAAACATAACTATTGAGCTGAATAACTAAGCCACGATTTGAATTAAAGACTTGCGTGATTCAAATATTTTGTGTAATGGTGGTTCTACGTTTATTCAAAAACATCTCCAGTGTTCTACCACCCAAATAAACTTTCTACATTTGTTCATTTAGTGAAAATTTTCTGGTTGCCTCTTATATGCTAGATGGTATTCCAAGTACTAGGGGGAAAAACGATCAATAAGACATTATCCCTGCCCTTGAGGAACTCAGAGTATAATAGGAAAGGTGGGTGTGTTAAGAACCGTGTAAAATGTAATAGGAAAGTACATCAGGGTGGTGATAATTAAATAAAAGAGTCTCAAAAGACCCTAAACTTAGTGACTTGCAGATAATGCATACCTAGAAAAAGAAGAAAGTATGACATAGACCTAAGAAGGGAGCTAAGTAGCTGTGTCCTTTTATTTTGAGATAATTGTAGATTCACATGCAGTTTTAAGAAATAACATAGAGGGCTGGGCTCAGTAGCTCACGCCAGTAACCACAGCCCAGCCCTGTGGGAGGCCAAATCAGGAAGATTGCCTGAGGCCAGGAGTTCAAGACCAGCCTAGGCAATATAGTGAGACCTTATATCTACCAAAAAAAAGTTTAAGAAATGATAAAATTAAGATTCAGATAGCAAATAATCACAAACTAATTTCCCTGCTGACCTTATTTGATGTTAAGAGAAAACACTGATACATTCAGATCTACTTAATGAAAATGAGAATGCCTAAATAAAAGTAAGTACAAATTAAAATGACCCCACCATAACAAAGTAACTTGGATGTATAAAATCACAATGCGAGAAAGGAATAAAGGGGATAATTTTGAAAATAAAAATTCACTTCTGAATAAAATGCTAGAATTATTGTGATAGATTGATATGTACCTTCAGATAAATATGTAGTTTTGCTGACAGTGGTGCTTTACACCTACTTTGGGATTAAAGAGGAAAATCATACTTTAGTTAGATATATGTACTTTGTTCCACCCACTTTTCTCAACATTTTAATGTTATTTAAAGATAATATTGGACCAAGAGAGCAGACTGCAATTGATTGATAGTCTTACAAAATTGTTGTATAGGCTTACAAAATGTTTATTTAACTGAGAGATCAGACTACTCCAAGAAAGTTAAGTAGATTTCTATGCATAAAGGTCTCCTCCTATCCTCTTGATATACACAAAACTCACAATAACGTTAGTGAAAATTGCATATATGTTCATTGTTCAAGGAGTAAGTCCCAAAATCATGAATTAATAAACTGTTACCAAACCACCTAATAAATGAATATCTGAAATTTTTCATTGTTGCAAATATATGCAGCCTTATGTAAATAATTATGTTCTACATTTTAAACTTGAAGGCGTATGATACAGTTTGGCTCTATGTCCCCACTTAAATCTCATGTTGAATTGTAATTCCCAATGTTGGGGGAGGGACCTGGTGGGAGGTGATTAGATCATGGGAGCAGATTTTCCCCATGTTATTCTTGCAATAGTGAGTTCTCATGCGATCTGATGGTTTAAAAGTGTATGCCACCCTGCCTCTCGCTTGCTCTCTTTCTCTCCTAACACCATGTGAAGGTGATTGCTTCCCCTTCAACTTCCACCATGATTGTAAGTTTACAGAGGCCTACTCAGCCATGCTTCCTGTTAAGGCTGTGGAACTATCAATCAGTTAAACCTCTTTTCTTCATAAATTACTCCAGTGTTAGGTAATTCTTTATAGTAAGGTGAAAATGGACTAATACCATATATAACTTAGCACATTTAAAGTTTGAAGGAGAAATTAATTCTTATTTCAAATTATACTAAATGGTTTCCTTTCTGGTCATTTCTAACTAACCTGAATATTTCTCCAAACTTTTCAGCTCTCCCTATAATACATACCTCTTTGTCTAGTATTAGTCACTTGCAGTGGACTTAGCAGCTTACTACCAAGCTTATCTTGTCTTTATAGAAAATGTAAGAATAAGTGTGTAGAGGATAGAGTTCCCATTCTCCAGACCCTTACCTTTCATCAAAGGAAGGGAAAGATTGTCTTATTCTAGCCTGCCTTTATAAGCATTATAAGCTCTCAACATTAAAGGATAAATAAACTTTAGTTTTTCACTGAGAATCTTAGGGCACTAAGGAATGGACTTACTCTTCTGTGCAGTCACATTTGAGAAGACTCAAGTTTCTCATATATAAAGCAGAAGGTCACTAAGAATTTATTAAATTTCAAATTCATTATATGCCTCACCTTTTAAAAAATAAATCTGGGTATAAAAGTCCATGTAGACTTTTATAAAAGCATACATGTGTATGCTTTTGTGTGTGTGTGTGTATATACATATGTGTACAATGAATGATAAATGGCTCTTAACATTGGTTTTTCTCAGCAGAATGGGAATAGGTTAGAAGACAGGGCTGAGAAACACAGCTTTGCCTTTATTCATATTTTTATTGTATTGTTTCATTTGTTTTAAAAAGAGAGTAAAAAGATAATTATGCAGGATTTCAGTTTAATAGCAAGTGTGATCTTGGTTTGTTGTATGACATTCTACTAATTGTTGCCTTGATAATAATCATAAAAGAAATACTAAACTAAGAAGTTCAAGAAACTCAAGCAAATTATATAATAAATATTATGAGCCAATTGGCCTTTTAGTTACAGAACATGAAAATAATTCTTTCTGTAATCATGGATATCAAAGGAAAAATATACCCCCTGAGAACACTAATCATTACAGTGAGGTAGTTTCAGATATAAAGGAAGACATGGCTCAGTTTTTAAAGTATTTCATCCAGTATTATTCTAAACTTTTACTTTTTTTAGCCCATTATATTTTTGGCAGGAACCAGTTCTAATGCAGCAGGAAAAAATTCTAAAGTGAGCTGCAAGGTCTCAATATTAAACCCTACTCTCTCACTCTGTCGTCACTCCTGCTCTCCACTACTACCTTCCCTGGTTTAGGGATGCTTATATAGAACTTTTACCTTTACCTTACATTTACCTGTAGAACATTTTTTTTTTTTTAAGACAGAGTCTCGCTTTGTTGGCAGGCTGGGGCTGGAGTGCAGTGGCGCAATCTTGGCTCACTGCAGCCTCTGCCTCCTGGGTTCAAGCGATTCTCCTTGTGTTAACCTCCCAAGTACCTGGGACTACCGTGCTCAGCTAATTTTTGTATTTTTAGTAGAGAAGGGGTTTCACCATGTTGGCCAGGCTGGCCTTGAACTCCTAACCTCAAGTGATCTGCCCGCCTCGGCCTACCAAAGTGTTGGGATTACAGGCATGAACTACTGCGTTTAGCCAAGAACCTTATCCTTATAAGAATCTGGCACAATGGAAGGATCTTTTAATGACGTAGATAACAATGTCCAGTGATGTAAAAACATCCTTTCACAGGTCTCTGTAATTGTAACTCTCTCCCTGTTTTTAACAATCCAAAACTTGATTGTATCTCAAGTTTTCCGTAAATAAGTTGATCAAAGACCTATACAATATTTGACAGATACCACCTGAGCTCCCAATACTGGCTGGATTTCACATGAGCCTCTTTTTTTTTTTTTTTTTTTTTTTTTTTTTTTTTTTTAAATCAATAGAAAAAAAAAAATTGCAGGCATATATAAAGAATTGGTAGTTCAAAAAAAAAGGAATCAGAGGTGTCTCCAAATGAAGTAAATTCTTTGTAGGGAACAGGTAACTTGAGAAAATCCTAACTCATTCTTTGCAGATAGTGTGAATAGAGAAGATAAACAAAAAGCAATGCTAAGCAAAGTGTTGAAGGAAATTATGGACAAAACAGTTCACACTCACTTGAGAAAAAGACTCATAGTGAAATTTCTGAATGTCAAACAAAAATTATGCTAATATCCAGAGAGAAAAACACACAAATTAGATTCACATCAGACTTCTCCTGTACAATACTAAATGCCAAAAAGTAATGGAGAAATCTCTAAAGGCCAGAAGATTCTGAGGAAAAAAGATTATACAATCTCTTGCTCATTTGTGAATTTAAGGGAAAAGTCAGAGACTAAAATTAGCATAATCTTAATCATAATAAACCAGTGAGACCAAGAAAGCATAGAATATGTGTCTGAATACTTCTTGATAATCTGTTTTTTAACCTAATATTAAGTATTTTCTGGGTGCAGTGACACCTGCCTATAGTTCCAGCTACTCAGGAGGCTGACGCAGGAGAATTGCTTGAGCTCAGGAATTCAAGACCAGCCCAGGCAACATAGTGAGACTTCATCTCAAAAAAAAGACAGAAAAATTAAA
The DNA here is from genome assembly GCF_009761245.1 of Sapajus apella. Classification (NCBI taxonomy): domain Eukaryota; kingdom Metazoa; phylum Chordata; class Mammalia; order Primates; family Cebidae; genus Sapajus; species Sapajus apella. The sequence goes on from NW_022436986.1 coordinate 2,615,538, forward strand.
TAGATATAAATATTAGAGCAAGTTTTATTTTTAAAATTATAGTAATATGGATTATAGGTAATTTCAATAAAATAAAAGATTATTTGTTTCAATAATCAGAAGAAAAATAAGTGAGATAATTGAAACTCTCATAATATAACAAACCATAGGAGAAAATGGGAACAAATATAAAAACCAAAAAGCGTAAAGAATGAGAAAAATCAGACCAAGTATATCAATTATAACAAATAAACATTCTCATATTAAACACTCTTACAGATTTAACTACCTCCCCCATGCCCCTCCCCCTAAAAAAGTCTGTTCTTCCAAAGAGACCTTTAGCAAAACTGAATGGCAGACCATGGTTTGAGAAAGATTTTTATGATATGTATGATGGCACAGTTATCTGTAGTATATAAAAAGCTCTTACAAATCAATATGCAGAAAGGAAAATAATAATACCCAATGTTAGGGAAGCTGTACTATTAAAGTACATTTGAATGGCCTTTCTGGAATTCAGTGATGTATGGCTGCAAAGATGATGTATGGCTGCAAAGATATAGTTATAAGAATGTTTATAGCAAAGTTGTTAATGAATACCAGATGCAACCCAAATATTTGATAATGAGGATGACTTACCGAATTTACAATATATCCATATAATGAAATTTATTCAGCCATTTCAAAAATGATATAAAAAGCCCGATGCGGTGGCTCAGGCCTGTAATCCCAGTACTTTGGGTGGCCAAGGTGGGTGGATCACCTGAGGTCAGCCTGGACAGCCTGGTGAAACCCCATCTCTACTAAAAACACAAAAATTATCTGGGCTTGGTGGGGGCGCCTGTAATCCCAGCTACTTGGGAGGCTGAGGCAGAATCACTTGAACTTGGGAGGTGGAGGTTGCAGTGAGCCAAGATGGCACTGTTACACTCCAGCTTGGGTGACAAGAGCGAAACTCCATCTCAAACAAACAAAAAACTGATATAAAAGTGATATTGAAATATAGAGAAGTTACTAGAACATTAAGTGAAATGCACAGTTTACAAAACAGTATGTGAAGTAAAATCCTGTTTCTGTATAAATATGTGTGTATTTATATATGTAGATTTGCATAGAAAAAAGTTTGGAGTGGGCCCTGTGTGGCGGCTCACACCTGTAATGCCTGCACTTTAGGAGGCCAAGGCAGGGAGATCAGTTAAGTTCAGGAGTTCAAGACTGGCCTGGCCAACATGTTAAAACCCTGTCTCTACTAAAAATAAAAAAAATTAGCCAGCCATGGTGGCACACTCCTATAATCCCTGCTACTCAGGAGGCTGAAGTGGGAGAATTCCAAGTTGGAGAATCACTTGAACCCAGGAGGTGGAGGTTGCAGTGAGCCAAAATCACATCTCTGCACTCTACCCTGGGCAACAGAGGAAGACTCTGTGCCCCCCACCCCCTCCAAAAAAAAGCATTTTGAGTAACATATTCCAAAATTTTTTTCCCTTGTTAATGTCAGGAATTATAGATGTTTTATTGTTTTTTGTTTTTTATTTCGATTGCTCTTTATTTGCTAGTTTTATATTAGTCATTCTAATTGATGTGTACTATCTATCTTACTGTATTTTTAGTTTTCATTTTCTAATGGCTAATAATGTTGACTATCCTTTCATGTACTTACCTGTCATCCTTATTCTTTGGTGAAATATTAACATCCCTTCCTAATTTTTAATGAGAGTGTTAATTTTCTTCCTATTGGGTGTTGATAGTTCTTTCTGTATTTTGAATAAGAGTCTTCTGTTGGGTATGTGAGTTCAAAATATTTTTTCCAGTTCATAATTTGTCTTTTTATTTTGTTGACAGTTCTCAGGCAGAGCAGAAGTTTTTAAATTTAATAAAATCTAACTTAGACGTCTGAACTCTTTACCCAAACTCAGATCATAGAGTTTTTTGGTTTTGTTTTGGGTTTTGAGACAGGGTTCACTCTGTACCCCAGGCTGTAGTGCAGTGTTGCAATTGTCAGCTCACTGCAACCTCTACATCCCAGGCTTAAGTGACCCTCCCACCTCAGCCTCCTGAGTTGTTGGAACAATAGGCGCATGCCACCATGCTTGTCTAATTTTCGTATTTTTTATAGAATTGAGGTTTCTCCTTGTTGCCCTGGCTGATCTCAAACTCCTGGACTCAAGCGATCTGCTTGCCTTGCCCTCAAGTGCTGATATTATAGGTGTGAGCCACCATGGCCAGCCAGAAGATTTTTCTCCTGTGTATTCTTTCAGATGTTTCTCCTTTGATATTTAGATCTGCTTTCTATTTTGAGTTAAACTTTGTATAATAGGAGATTTAGATCAAGGTTCTTTTTTTTTTTTCTTTACATGTGGTTGACCAATTGTTCTAACACCATTTGTTGAAACGACTTTCCATTCTTAAGTGAATTGATTTTGCATCTTTGTCAAAGATCAATTGGCCATATTTACATGGATTGATTCCTGGGCTCTATTTTGTTGCACTGATGTATGTATATGTTTTATTGCCAATGCCATATGGTCTTGATTACTATAGTTTCATAGTAAGACTTAAAATCAAGTAGTGTGATTCCTTAAACTTTCGGTTTTTTGTGTTTTGGGATTTTTTTGAGACAGAGTCTCACTCTGTTGCCCAGGCTGGAGTGCAGTGGCACCATAGACATGGTGACTTATATTTTTAGTAGAGATGAGATTTCACCATGTTAGCCAGGCTGGTCTTGAACTCCTGACTTTAGGTGATCAGCCTGCCTCAGCTTCCTAAAGTGCTGGGATTATAGGCGTGATCCACCGTGCCTGGCCAACTTTTGTTATTTTTTACAAAATAAATTTTGCTGTTCTAATTTCTTTCCCCTTTCATATAAATTCTAAAATCACCTGTCTATACTTACAATAAATTCTGATGGAATTTTGATTACAGTTGTGTACAGTTCATAGATCACTGTGGGGGCAGTTGACTCCACTGTATTGAGTCTTCCAATCCATGAACATGGTATATCTCTGTTTATTTGTATTTCCTTTAGTTTTCTTTTTTCAGAATTTTGTAGTTTTCACTATACACACCCTCTACATAGTTAGACTTATATGTATTTAAGTATTATAAGTACTTTGCTTTTCTTGGAATTATAGAAAAAGGTATTGTCTTACTACAGCATCAGACCTAAGGATGATTATTTGTATATCTGCATATACAAATAATGGCTTGGGAGAAGAGGAAAAGGAAATTTCCCCAAGAGCATTTCATGAGATTTAGAACTGGGTGACAGGGCATGATTGTAAATAGAAGGAGTTTAATGTAGTTAACTAAGATAAATTAGAATTGCTTTTGGTGGTTTTAAACAAGTTGCTCTGTTAGGTATTTGTTATTTATGATGGACTTTGTATAATTGGTTGTTTTTCTTTCTTTTTTTTTTTTTTTTTCTTTTTCTTCTAATTAGAGGTGGGGTTTCTCTGTTACCCACGCTGGTCTCAAACTCCTGTCCTGAAGTGATAACCCCCCTCAGTGTCCCAAAGTGCTGGGATTATGGAAATGAGCTACTGTTCCTGCCCTATAAAAGTAAAGCCCTAAACTTTCACTTTAAAATTATTATACCAGGCTGGGTGCCATGGCTCATGCCTGTAATTTCAGCCCATTGGGAGGCCAAGGTGAAAGGATTGCTTGGAGCCAGAAGTTTGAAACCAGCCTAGGAACCATAGTGAGACTCCATCTCTACAGAAAAAGTGAAAACTTAGCCAAGCACTGTAGGCCATGCCTGTAGTCCTAGCTACTCTGGAGACTGAGGTTGGAGGATCCTGCTTGAGCCCAGGGCATCAGGGTTGCAGTGAGCTATGATCACACCACAGCATTCTAGCCTGGGCAACAGAGTAAGACTCTGTCTCTAAATAAATAAATTAAAATAAAATAAAATACAGTGAAACTAATTTACCTTTAGTTTACCTCTTATGAGTCTAGTTTAAAACATCTAGATCTTGCTAGTGGACTTAAACAGTTGTGTATGGAACCCTTGCAGACTTAGTTTACAATTTTCTCAGTATGTCAGTGCTCAGATATTATCCCAATACCAAAGGGACAATGAAATCACTCATGGCAGTTGTACTGGAGGGATACCGTCAACGTAAGTTTTTATTTTTGTTTTTCAGGGAATTTTTGTTTTTAAGAAGTGGGGGGAAAAAAGAAAATAAAAGAAATGGGATATCTGAGTGAGCTGAAAGTTATGAAGACAGGAACTCTGAAAAAATTAAGGTACTAGAAAGCAGGAAATAAGACCTTTTTCCCATCCATTGTGCACATGGACTATGTATTCACTATCAAACCAGTTAGATGGATTCCCAGAATTATAGGGATCTACCTCTATGTGTTTCTTCTCCCTGGTTTCCACTTACCCAGTCCTCAGATCTGATTTTAAGGTAATGAATTATCACAATTCATCATTAACAGTCAGTTGCAGATTGAACTCCTTGTTCTACTCCTTCCCTCTTTCTTACTACTGCACTTGACTAATCTTAAAACTCCCCCAAAAAGAGGAAGAAAGGCTAGTAAGGAAGCTGGGGCCATTATTGTTTAAGCATAGAAAAAAGGAATCCATAAGTTTGAGTAAATTAAAGAAAGTTGTCTCAACTTTCACAATGGTGTAGATTACTTTTTCATCAGTGACCAAAGTATTTTATGATTTTTGTATTCCAGAATTTTAATATAAAATATGACATCAAGATTATCTGATCCAGTATTTTTTGTTTTAACAACTAAAAACATTGAGTAGACTTCAGCTGAATGTAAAAATAGGTACATTGCACATAGTAG
>NW_022436986.1:2625319-2656785 GCF_009761245.1 Sapajus apella
CCCTTCTCTGAACTGCTGACCATAAAATATAGACAAGCATCTTCTGCTGGAAGATAATAAACATCTGAAGAGTTTTTGTACTGAGAAACCAATAATACACTTTTTCTCTTTTCCACTGCCCCCTACCCTATCTTCCTGTTCTTAAAGGAATTTGATTTTTTTATTACTCACAACATTTAATGATTACATCATGGTATCTCTTAGTCTTTCAGACTATATATTCATTAAACTAAAGGGAAAAAGTATACTGGGAGCCATAAAAAAGAGTAATAATCCAGTGTCTTTAAAGTGTTGTATTATCCACAGTCCACAAGCATTCAGTCCACAGTATCTTCAGTTGCCTTTACTGAAACAGTTACTCATATTTTTCAATGAACCTAGAAAAAGCTTAGTGTATATTTCATAGAGAATAATTCAGCTGTCATATCCTTAAGCCCTTCTTGACTTATTCAGAATATATAAATATCTGCTTAATACCATTCAAGTTATTCAATTCTTAGTTTCCTTTCACTGTGATTTTAGGCTAAGTAGAAGTAGAAAACAGTTTGCTAGAGAAGCTAATTGGTGCTCAATATTATGAAGTTACTTTACTTTTAATATTAAGCTTAAATCATTTCAATAATTCACCATAGCCCTACTACTCACTTCTTTTACTGTATTAAATATGTTATGCTGAGCAAGAGACCATTATTATTTTAATTATTACAGTTATATAACATATATTAATTAAAAGTTGTTAAACATGTTCCTTAAGGTTTAGCATGTTTAAAAGTTTTGTTTACACAAAGACAGATTGTAAAAATACAAAGCAAAATTCTTTCAAAATATGACTTTCTTCTTATTCTCCTTAGAGGAAAAAAAAAAAAGTAAACCAGCAAGTAGACTCAAAATACCTATCTATCTGTCTGTCACAGGCCCAAGAAGCCATAAGGTGGTTTGTTTTCATATTTTGTGATTACCATTTAATTTATTTAAAGATTTTCAGTAGAAAGCTGTAACTCCTCAGCTGTTCCTCAAATCCCAAATTAAGGTTTGTTTAAAACATAAGTGTTATACCCAAAAATATATACATACCCATGTATGTAACACATGTATATTACAGATATAATTCATCTAAATACATTGTTTGTGCTTATGCAGCAGATTTTTTAATCCTAACATAATATGCTGAAATTCTTATAGCCTAAACTTAATTATAATCTAATTATATGTGTTATACTTTTCAAGATCACAGAGCCACTCTTTGTAACTGTATAAGTAATATCCTTATAGTTTTGACATTGCATTTATTTTAGCTTTTCTCCTCATTTAAACCGTTCCAATCTTGAAGTATAGGAAGCATTGTTTTTGATTATTTATACCTGTGTTCTTTTATATAACTATAAAAGGTAAAAATTAGTTTCAGTTTAACAGAAATATTTGAAGGTTTGCTTAATATTTTAGCTGTTCAGAAACAAATTTTAAAAATAATCGTTAGGAAAAAATTAATTTACTTTTTAAGGAATTACAATATATTCTATTTATAGGTATAACAAATTCAATTTGAAAACGTTGTTTGCTCCAATCTGTAATCGTGGTTAATTTTTTAAAATAATATTGAAGTAGCCATCACAGTTTATAAATTATCAAGTTGAAATTAATAATGAGTTTATGCAAGTATAAATGTAAAACTAGCATGTTTATGAACATGTGTGCATGAATCAGTGTCTCTAAAATAGTCAAGTAATTATTTAAATTAACAGTTATGGACAATATCCAAATGTATGCAATGAAGCAATATTCAATCTTGAATAAAAACAAGATGCATGGTGATTTTAGTCAGCTTCAGCTCTTTTACTAGGCTATGGACTGCCATCTATTGACTCCTAGTAGCCCTCACACATGAATATTGAGTCAGTCAGCCCAATGACCAAGTAATAAAGCCTCGGTTAAAATTGTTACTGCTTATTCATTTAAATCAGTCTTCTTAAAACTGGAGCTTTCTACACTTAGGTGTTGATTAATTACTTTTTCTAACCAAAATTGTCATATTTCTTATTACAAATGATGGGAAAGGTGATTAGTATCCGGTTTGGAAATGTTTGTATTTGGGAGCTTTTCAGTTGGTTTTATCTGCCTCCCAACTAGAAGGTCATTTACAGAGCAACTTAAATTTTAACAACAGTAAATTAATGTTTATCCAGGAATCATTTTATTTAAAAACCAAAAAATGCTATAGGTTAAGCAGAATATTATTTCTCAAACACATAAGAAAGGTGGGGTACTTGATTGTTATGAGTGGACTTTTGAAATATTCCAAATAAAAAATTCCTTAAGATACTTTCAGAACTAAGAAAAAAGTTGTAGAAGTGTTACTGTTTTCAACAATTTCATGAAAAATAAAATGAAATATCTTCAACAACTTGTATCTGAATAGAATAGCTAGCTTTTAATCAACTAGACTTGACTACATTAATAAAAGCCAAAGACCATCATTCTAAAGAGCGCATGCTAATAAAACTAAAAAGACTACATATATACAAACAACAACAACCATCTGGTGACATCATCTTTCTCTGTTTTAGTGATCATAAAATTATGTCATATAATTTAATGTCTCTATCAATTTGGAGACCATGAGAAAAATTTTTATTTAACAATTACATAATTTCCTCAAATAGCTAATATTTTTACCTCTTTCAAAAATGTTTAGAATGTTTTTAAATGTTTGATAATGAAGCTAAAATATAACCTCTTGTCTTTTCATTTCTGCTACATTTTCAAATTTTTGTAGAGCCTGACTTTTAATGTTCTTTTTCATCTTTAAAATAACATTCTAGATAAAATTTTCCCTCTTTCACTATTCAAGAAGGAATGTCCCTTCCCCCACCCCCCTGTCACTTCTAGTCTCATTTATATTAAAAATCCGAGGCCAATATGGCCACCAACAGAGTTTTACAGCCAACAGAATTTTTAACTAGTAGAGGCTATAATTTGACATGAGTTGGACATTTGGTTAATCTTGTTTTTAATCTACTTACTTTAAAAAGTAACCAGGACTTTGCTATTTGAGGGCTGTATGTGTTAAGAACCTAAAAGGACAATGCATCTTTTATGTTTAATTTTGCACTTGATTTCTTTGTGTACATTGTTAAAATGTATTTCAACCCTGCTACCTTTTTTTTTAACTGAAGTTTTAAGCAGGAAGCAAATATAACTGTTTTAGAAGAATTAAACCTTAAGTGTTTATTTATATATAATGTTTTGAATGCCTAGAATTCACACTTCAAAAAATAGAATATTTGTTGTCCAGGAAATGGAGAAGAGTAGGGAAATAAGTTTTCTTGCCTTCCTTTCTGGCCTAGGAAAGGCTTATGGCCAGAGTTTGTCAGAGTATAGTTTATAGACCATAAGTAACAATATTACATTTCATTTTGCCGCTTAGTTTTCTGTCCTTACCTAGAAATACCCATTTAGAAATATATTTTGTTGTGTTTTCACTGTTTGGAGTTTTATACTGAGTGAGAATGTTATTCTCTAAAGCATTCTATGCCATACCGCAGAGTGTGTACCCCTGAATGTCAACTGATTGGGATTTAACTCTAGAACTATGTTTTACAGTCCAGAGGAAGGAATATGAAGGTGATTTTGGTTCTGAGACTGTAGCTATACAAACGCCTTTATCCTGAGATGGCGATGTAAGATAGGATAATTTTCTAATTGCCTAATGCTAATACGGAATGTTTTTCTTTTAAAATAACTTAAAATGTGAAATAAAGAGATTTAAAAAGTCAGCCAGAATATTTTCTTTTTCTGGTTAATTGAATATATGTTGGGATTCCTAAATACCTTTCTGAGAGGTTCTTGGCTGCATAAGCAGACCTGTAAAACCCACAATAACCCCATCCACACAGTAGATACCAAGTGATAGGCCTTTCTCTTTTCCTGGTTGTATGCTTTGGTGTCTTTAAGAAAATAGAACTGGTTACATATTGTCTTATAAAATGCTAAATAACTCCCAAAATCTCATATGAGATTTTGGAGTTATCTAAGCACCATTTTTATTGATACCATTTTTGAGGCCTAGCACATAAGTTTTCATAAACTAACACATTATACGTTCATTTTGGAAGTTTTTGTTTTGGTAGTTCAACTCACTCTGCCCACTTCCTCAAGAACCAGAAATAATATTGTATAAATTATAGGTTTTTCCCTCTGTATCTGAGATTGCTGTTTTAAAAGGTTTTTATTGACCAGTTGTTGCTATTGAGACATTACATCTCTGTCAAATTGTCAGAGGTTTAGTTTTCATTTAAAATGTCCTTAATGCTAAAATACTTCTGAGGTGAACGTGATTGTGCTGTGATCATTCAAAAAGCACAGGACTTTCGTAGTGCTTCAGGGCCATCTTTACATTGTAGTACTACAAAATCAGACTGCTTTATCTTTTGAGTTACTTGGTGTCTGAATAACAAGATTTATTTTTGAAGAAGCATTGATAACTTGTAATAGTCCATCTCTGATAACAGAGATAGAAAATGCATTTGGAGAATGACCAAAATTTTTAAAGATTTTTCAAATGCAAAATTTAATGCATTGTTTTATATTAAATATTTGTCTTGTTCTTAAATAATTTGCTGCTAAAGTTATTCTAATAATTTTTACTTCAATCTTTCCATATTTTGAGTTTGGTAGGAAAGATAATTACTACATTTACAGAGTAGGTCAACTGATTTTTTTTTTTTAATCTTTATTTCACTGGCATATTGAACTACATTTTGCCAGAACTTATCATTGAAAAATGCAATTTTAAAGCAAATGAAACCTGGAATTATCAATCTCAATAAATGAGATTCTTTTAAAAATAAATACAATTTGCCACATCATCAAAAAGCAATTTTCTAAAGCTACTGTAAAGGAAAGGAAGAAAAATGAATGTTGTGAATTATAAATGTATATGTTATTTTTGCTCCCATTGCATTTCCTCAGATATTTGGAAATTGTATGTATGCATATTTATTTTTTATTTATTTTTGAATGGAGATAGAATAAGATTATTTAGATTTGGATGTAATTTATATTTATTGGAGCACTTGTGAGAACCTTAGTATTTTCTTCTTTACAAAGAAATATTGAAGTGTTCACTCATTGAATTCTCAAGTTACTTGGTTTTCAGTATTTTAATGCAAATACTAATTTGGTTTAAATGGGAAATCAATATGGCATATTTTGCATAGTTTTTTTCTTGCATTAATATATTTAGGTAATATCAAGTACTTTATGATAGTAATCCTAATGTAGATTTAAATGTTTCAGATAATGAAGCAATTAAAAGTATGCCGCCTTCACACAATTTAGGAAAGATTTATTATAAATGTTTTGGCATAGAAGCAGCTGTGCTTTTGCCATCTTTTAAATATCTTTAATGACCTAATCACTAGTCATCATGAATTTGGCACATTTTTTTTAGATATTAGATGTTATTCAATAATAAAATAATTGAATCAGAAGTTCTGTGAATAGTGACTTCCTTTTTTTATTTGACAGAAAAAGTCCCTGTGCTTTTTTTTTCCTGCCCCTAGTGGCTGGGGGCAAAGACCATTCTATTTAGAACTTAAAGATTTCTCATATGGAGTTTAAGTTTTATTTCTGTTTTAAAAAGTGAAGAAGTACTTGTTGTGGTCATCTGTTTTCTTATCTATTAACAAATGTTTATCCTGAGGCTGACAAATGGAACATCACATTTGGACTCTTTTTTTTATTACCCTTTCCTCTCTTCCCCATGTGTGTTCAGCATTACTTAGAAAGGAATTATAGGCATTGTAGGGGCAATTTATTCTTGGTGATTAAACACTGTGGTAATTAATTTTCATTTCTAAGTGTTCTTATTTTAACTTATAAGCACACTTTAAAAATCTTTTAAAAAACCCACAGTATTCATATATTCTCAAAGAAAACTACAATTCTTTTTTTAAAAAAATTAAAATATGGAACACTTCATAAATTTACATGTCATCCTTGCTCAGAGGCAAAACTACATTTCTTTTTACTTGCAACTCTGCACTTTGCAAGAGTGACTCTATTATAACAAAAATGAATATAAATATAAACAAATACTCTTAGATTTTTCAAAATTCATGCAGTTTACCATTGTGCAGTATCTGACTATATAACAAATTAGTTTTAAAATTTTAAGTGTTGAGTGATTGTCAATTCTTTGTCATGTTACATACACGTAAAGAGTGTAGAAGTATTATTTAGATAACTTTAGCATATTCAAGTGATTATTTCTCATGTGCTTTGAACAGATGTTTCATGCCATTTCTTTTCTTTTTTTTTTATTTTTTATTTTTTTTAATTGCATTTTAGGTTTTGGGGTACATGTAAAGAACATGCAAGATTGTTGCATCGGTACATACATGGCAGTGTGATGTGCTGCCTTCCTCCCCATCACCTATATCTGGCATTTCTCCCCATGCTATCTCTCCCCAACTCCCCACTCCCTGCTGTCCCTCCCCTATTTTCCCTTTACAGACCCCAGTATGTGATGCTCCCCTCCCTGTGTCCATGTGTTCTCATTGTTCAACACCCACCTATGAGTGAGAACATGCGGTGTTTGATTTTCTGTTCTTGTGTCAGTTTGCTGAGAATGATGGTTTCCAGGTTCATCCATGTCCCTACAAAGGACACGAACTCACTGTTTTTGATGGCTGCATAGTATTCCATGGTGTGTATGTGCCATATTTTCCCTGTCCAGTCTATCATTGATGGGCATTTGGGTTGGTTACAAGTCTTTGCTATTGTAAACAGTGCTGCAGTGAACATTCGTGTGCATGTGTCCTTATAGTAGAGCAATTTATTAATCCTTTTGATATATACCCAGTCATTTCATTTTTTAATTATATTACAAGTGATGAAACTTACCATAGTCTTTTCTGAACATTTCAGTGCAACAATAAATGTAGATAAAATATACTAGAACAATGATATTTGTATTAGACATTCATTTTGGTAACCATGCATGTGAATGACATGGTAGATTACAGTAATTCCTAAAGGTCTTAAGTATTTAGGAATCAATTAGTTACTCACAATCATGATCAACCATAACCTTTAAGGGTTTGGATCGATTATTTGAATAATCTGCAGGGAAAGACTCCTAAAAAGACTCCTTGATTTTTTCACATGAACAGTCTCTCTGAACTAGTGTTATATTTTCTGTTATGATATAAGCTGCAGTAATAAACTTAAGTTTTCAAAAGCACAGTCTTTTCAATGACTAAAAGTTAATGAATTATTGTTAAAAATCAGTTAGATTTTAGACTTAAAATATATTAGTCGTTTGATCCCTCTATATCTGTAATTCAAGCGAGTCTTGTGTGGGGTTTTTTTGGTACATATATAAGTATTTTCTTCCAGCTATTTTGAGGTTGATGCAATGGTCCTCCAAAACCAGCAACACTGGTGTTTAAGAAATACTAAAAACAAATGAAGAAATACGCTACCTCTTTAGAAAGCATTTAACAAAAAAAATATGTTTAAAATCTTTGGGATTAAATTAGAACTTCACCTTAATTGGTACACCGGTACATAAATAGATCACATTTTAAAACAAGAATTATTTAAAGTGAGCATTTAGGAATTTTTTTTAGCTTTGTGAAAAGAATGCACATGTGCATATCAACTGGTAATTAAGTTACTAAATTATTTTTATTCCATTTTTCATATAAAACTGAATCATTGGATATAAGATCATTTTTATAATTTTGTAATGTGTCCATTTTACATAAATATGTTCTTTTACGCTGATTTGTGGGTTACCCCACATTTTTATTCAGTTAGGAGAACTAAAGTTTGGGTTCTTAGCTTTGTTTATATAATATCAATTTTGTCTTCTTGGATCTCTCACATTTCGTTTGTTTATAGTTGTACATTTCCTCCTTGTTTTTACCAAGTCCTTAGAAAACTGTGCTATAAAATTAGACCAGATGAGCAAGCAAATTTCTGAGGAAATTACTAGGTAGTGTTTTGTTTTTGTTTTTATCATAACAGGGAAAAGAATACCAGCTTTGGAATTGGACTGTGATTCAGAGTCTGGCTCTTTTCTGTATACTAAATGTGCAAACATAGTTGAAATATTTAACTTCTGAAGTCCTCAGTTTCTTCATGTGAAAAATGGGGATAATGCCTTGTAGGATTTTTGTAAGTATGTGATGAGATGATAAAGGTAAAGCACAATACCTGACAAATAGAGCATGTTAAACACTGTGCAAGCCGTACTGTGGCAAATCCAAAGGCATCTCTCACCTGTAGAGACTAACATCTCAAACTCAGATAATTATCATGTCTTCTGCCTAAGATTAGGAGATTAATAAGGACCTCTTTACTCTGTCTCCTAACAGTGTTTCCTGCTTACATTTATTGAAGTGAATCTTTTGTTGACAGAATTATTTACCTCAGTTTTCATTTTTGAATTATTTATACTTGTCTTATTCTTTTCCACTTAGGCTACTTTCTTTTCTAATGAAAGTGACCATATAAAATATATATCATAAAAATGCAATTTTACTTTGAAAATATATATTAATAAATGTGTGATTCTTAAGTGATAACTTTAGTAGTCTGAATATAGTTCTCTATCATAAGCAAATAAATTATATAAATATTTGCTCCCTGCCCGGCACAGTGGCTCAAGCCTGTAATCCCAGCACTTTGGGAGGCCGGGGCGGGTGTTTCACAAGGTCAAGAGATCAACACCATCCTAGCCAATATGGTGAAACCCTGTCTCTACTAAGAATACAAAAATTAGCCAGACATGGTGGCGCATGCATGTAATATCTACTTGGGAGGCTGAGGCAGGAGAATCGCTTGAACCCGGGAGGCAGAGGTTGCAGTGACCTGAGATTGTGCCACTGCCTACCAGCCTGGGTGACAGAGCAAGACTCTGTCTCAGGAAATTATATATATTGCTCCCTGTACAAATAATAAGAATAATACAAAATTGAAAAATTGACCCACACAGAAACACATCCCAATTAGAATACTTTCTGCTAGGGGTAGAGGGCTTATGTTAATCAGATAAGAAAGACATTAAATAGTTTTACCTGAAGTGCAAAATAGCATACCAGTTTTTGCACTTCAAGTAAAACTACTTTATGCCTTCGCATGACTAATGCCAGAAACCAGCCTGATTTCATAGCAAATTTAATGCTGCAGACTTCCAACTGTATTCTCAGATAGGTCCAGCAAAAAAGGCAACTCTAACTTAAGTGCATTATCAGTACATGCGATTTGTATTCTTTCAAAGAGCATTCCTATTTCATGTTTGTTCCTTGTTTTGAGCAGAGGCTAAAATGGAACATACTGTAAAAGCAGAAGAACATTACTTCCCCCTTCTAACAGGTTCTTGCAGCTGTGGAACTCCCTGCCTTTGTGACGGATGGTTAAGAGTATTAGAATAGGATAAGCAGAGTTAGGATGGCAGGTGGTGGGAGGGCCATGTGTTGTAAGGCATGTAGAGTTACAGTAAAAATGAAAATCTTGGGGTTTATTTTGATCCCCGTGTATTAGCTAATAAACATAATAGAGCTATGCTTCTATTCTTCTATAATTTTTTATCGAGGTTCATGTACAATCATATGCAAAATATAGAAGCAGATTTGAGTATGTTAAGCATTTCATATGGTTGGAAGATGTATCTTAGTGTGATTTCTGTGTTTTATAGTTTCGCCCAATAAATATTCAGATAAAATGTCCCTGGATTCACACATTTATGTGTTATTTTCTGTCCCTTCCCCTTACACCCTGTCTCCATGCCTTCATCCCTCCATCCTGCATCTAAGCTTGTGGTCCTTCTCCATCTGTGTACTAAATGGTTTCTTTGTAAACCAAGCCATTTGTCCATCATTGTTTGGGTTCCAAACAGTGGTAAGATACCCTGTCACCGATCCCGCATGCTATGAATGGCAGCTCCTCTCCGGACAATTGGCGGAGGGGCTGAGAAATATTCCTGAGAGGATTATTTAACCTTTCAATTTAGAGGGCACAAAGCCTGGCTGATTAATGAACTTTCTGATGGGTGCCGATAAGCGGATCTATTTCTTTATTTCCCCTAAAAGTGATTCCTTCTCCTGTCCATATTACTAAACATAAAACGTGGCAAAAAGATTAAAAAACAGCACTAAAGAGTTTATCTGGCTGGCAAACTGAAGGGGCTAAATTAAAATTGGTAATGACAGCAGTGGCTCAGCCTCATATATGGTTTTTAAATGCACTGTGTATTTTGAAGAGACTTATTCTCCAGCTTGCCTGGTAATGACTGCTTTTGGTGCACAGTCTGGGGCTGGCTTCTGTTATCCCCACCCCCCCCCCCCCCCCGAACCCCCCCCCCCCAAAAAAAAATGAGTTGTGTTATCTGGATGGCTGCAGACACATACGCATCCCCCTTTCTCACTGCATGGGCAGACAAGGTCGATAGCATTACAAGGTATTTGTGGCAGTGCTTGTTTCAGTTTTCAGAGCTGCCAGTTTCCAGGCAGATTTGAATTACAAAAGAAGAAGCTGGCATGAAAATTGAAAGGTTTTATCGGCTGGTCTGAAGCCTCATAGCACATTGCTTATTTATGCAGTCCATTTGCACCAGGAAATATAAAAAGGAAATACATTTTTAAAATAAGGCCATAAAGACTCAGATATGTTTAAGATGGCAAATAAAATATAGATACCTATAATATCTTTCCAGGAAACGATTTTCACTTAATGTTGCACATTACTTCAGAAGAGCATTTATGTTGCTGTCATAAATTTGTGCGTTTGTGTCACTATGTAGGTAGTCTCTGGGGATTAAGAAGGAAGCCTCTGCTAACTTACTTTAAAATTAAAATAGACAGAGGGATAGCTCTGCAGTTTGAGAGCTACATTGGAAATATTTAAATAGGGTGGTAAATTAAACTAACATTTTTGCATTCCATGTAAAATTAGCTATGGCCCAGTGAATAAATGCTACTACCTTTAAAGAAAATTGGGATGCTTTTTAAGCCACGAAGATTTGGAGCATTCAGGAAGTGAATTACTCTGATCCTTACTGTGTTGCATATGTTCATTGTTCTCTGCTTATTGAGGTTTTCTTTTTGTTGCTGGGGTTTTGGCAGGGGGAGTGTCCCACTTAAAAAAAGAAAGGTTATAAATTAATAAGCTATTATAGCTAATTTTTATAAAACTCGTGCTTCTTTTTAGTCTTCAAATGTATTATATTTTAGATTTTGCCTAGTGGTTAATGTTTTGAATATATAACCCTTTCACTATTGGAAGTTATACCAACAATTAATACCTATTTATGTTGCTTTAATGTAGTTTTGATTTACTGAAAAAGAATTATGAAATCACTTACACTCTTGACTACATAAAATGAAGACATAAGTATATAAACATAAAGTAATACAAGGCCTTGAATGATTGGTCATTTGCAACCTTTCAGTCCATTGGTATATAAAATTTCAGTGTATCCAAAAGAGAAGTAGGGAGGAAGTTACAGAGAGATACAGGAAATATCAAATAACTAAACAACACACGTTATTCTGCAGTTCAAATGAACACTCTTTAAGAATCTATTTTCCAGTAAGGCAAATTACCTTCAGATAAGCCATGAGAGATGCATTTTTTTACTATTTTTATTTTCACCAGTGTCTGGTACCTTGCTCATGTTTTCATGGCCTGGACTAATTACTTCATGGTTTGTTTGTTTTTTTTTAAACAGAGAAAATATCAAAAGCATACACGTCTGCTGCATGCTAATGATGTCCTGTACATTTTTTCATGAATTTTCATAAGGATTTTTTTCTACGTAGCATGTGTGGCTTAATGATGTAATCACCCGATAGACTAGAAAATGCTCCAAAGGAGACGTTCCGGTCTGTTGTGTACATAATACATGTTTCAAAAATCTGCCTAATTAAGGAATTACCCAATGGATTGGTAGTCTATTGGGTACATGACATAGTTTTTTTAACACATAAAAATATTATCTATATAGGTATTATCATATATGGTACTTTTAATGCCATTTTTAATGTGAGGAAAATTAGTAGCAATGTCCACTAGAATACAGGGGAATTCTGTTTTTTCACTAAGAAAAAATAAAAGCTTTAAAAACTTCATAGAGGAAGCACTATTTAAAAATAATTCTAAAGCCATTAGCTTGGAGAAAATTCTTCCTAGTATTCCTGAAAGGGAAGTAATACTATGAATATTTGCCAGAACAGTGTACAAGTGGAAAGTTTTGTCCAAAACCATAGTTGAAGTAGGCCTAGAGTTCAGGTCCCAGGTGTAAGGATCTACCTCAGGAAAACACCTTAAAGGGAGGAAAGGGAATCCGTTTTTGCTTTTTTGTAATACAGCTTCATCATCTTTGTTGTCTCACAGCCTCCGCTTTGGTTCCATTCACTGTAAAACAGTTTGCTTAACTTTTAGCTTTCCTTTTTGCCCCAGATATTCCAGACTCACTCCTACCCCTTGAATATATACTAATTACAATTCTGTTGGTGTTCATATTTTAAACAATGCTAACAGAAAGGGAAAGTATCCATTCTTCTTTCCCTGACTACTCTATATAAAACTGAATAAAATATTTAGAAAACTCTATCTGATCTCTAGAATAACCACAGGAAAGCAATATCTTGACCGGGCGTGGTGGCTCATGCCCGTTAATCCCAACACTTTGGGAGGCCGAGAGGGGTATATCACTTGAGGTCAGGAGTTCAAGACCAGCCTGGCCAACATGGTGAAACCCCATCTCTATTAAAAATACAAAAATTAGCCAGGCGTGGTGGTGGGCACCTGTAGTCCCAGCTACTCAGAAGGCTGAGGCAGGAGAATTGCTTGAACCCAGGAGATGGAGGTTGCAGTGAGCCAAGATTGCACCACTGGTCTCCAGCCTAGACGACAGAGCAAGACTTTATCTCAAAAAAAAAAAAAAAGAAGAAGAAGAAGAAGAAGAAAGAAAGAAAGCGATATCTTGAAATAGAAAGGTGTATTTTAAATTTAACCTTTTATTCTGCTGAAATTCCAAAATGATGCTATTAGATCACCTCAACTAATAGACTTTGAATATGGTGACAAGCTTTTGGTTTGGGGTAACATTTTCTTGAGAAGTCCTATTTGATTACTTGGGTTAGTTTTTTTAGATACATGAGTATTGGGGTAAAGTTTTGTCCTATTTGTGAGTTTATAGGAAGAAAACACTAATTTGGAAATATGAAAGAATAAGATTGTTCTCAAACATGATAATCATACTGATTGAAGAGGTGCATATGCCCATGTGATTTAGTCACTAAGATTGGAGCCAAGCTCTACTTTTCTCAGTGTTACATTTGGTTATGAATGCATATACCTCAAGTATTTAATATATTTGCTTTTTAATGTATGTTCATGTAGAAAACTGGATTAATAAGTACAAACACATAGTGTAGTCTTTAAGCATATGTGTGATTATAAAAATAAATCCATTTTGCATTCACAGAGTAGGAAATACCCTTTAATTAGTGAAATTGATTACATATCCTGTATAGTAATGAGCTGCAGTTAGATGCAAGCCCTCATTGGATCAAAGTCAGTTTAGATAAGGGCAGCTGAAGGTCACAGAGGGAGATGCCCAGCAGGCTCATTTGCATAAAAAATTACCCTTAGAAATAGGACACTGAGGCAGCTATAGCATTTTGATCTCTTGGCCTTTGTCATGGAGATTCCTAGTAGTGAAGGGAGTAAGGCCAGTGTCCCAGATAATGATTAACTGTTTTAATGGCATTCATTCATTCATTCCACACTAACTACTCATGCAGAAAAAAGGGTTATGTAAAATGACATTAGAAGAAAATCATTTGTAATCGTTGTATTGGGCTGCACTTTGAGGAGACATTAGGAGTAAATCCGTGGCGTGGTAGGCTTATGCTTTATCTTCTGATATTTACTGAGTTTACTGGTGCATGAAAAGCTTTCAGCAAGAATAGCAGATGGGATGGACCTTTCATAGGTAATACTATCTACCAGGTTATTACTTCTATATATTGATAGTAAAGTAATCTCCAAGATATCACCATACAAATATAGATTATTTAAATGTCTGTAGCCAAAAAAAAAAAACAAACAAACAAAAGACCTGCTTTTATAAGTAGTTCATTTTGTATCCATTGGGTCAAAATCTTTAGATAAATTTTTGACTTAAAAAAAAGTTCAAAAAAACTACATTCATTGCCTTGCATTTAACTTTTTGTCAGCAGTACAGGCATGTGTGACAGAACCCTGAACTTAGAGCTAATCAGTTGACATATTCTGCTTTAAATTGGACCTTTACTGTTAATTAAAAATAAAGACATGCTCCAAGGCATAAGTATTGAGTCACAAATTTTTATTTCTAGCACTTTAAGTAGCTTAGAGATTTTTGTTAGATCGTAGTATGAAAACTTGTCCACTGGAAACCACTATTGAGTTTTCAGTACTGTATCCTAATACAGAAATGTTCTCTAATTAGGTAAGATCTAGGCTGATTTCATTCCTATTAAGCCCTAGTACATGATAGTTTATTAAAATGAGAGTATGTAGATAGCGTTTGTCATGTCATTTACTAATTAATTATTGTGAAACAGTTTAGAATTTCATAGCACAATATACTGTTGCTATTTTTATTAGTAATAATGGAAGTTTTTAACTAGTGACATTATTCAGATGAATGAACATCCACATGTTTACATTTCTTTCAGGGGCTAAATTTGAGATTCCTTTCAAAATAAAATAAGTGTCAACATGAAACATGCTTTTAAAATCTTGATTAAGAAGGATCTCTTTGTTCCTGGTACTATAAGACTGAGTTCCTCCTCACTTTACATTACTAATTCCTTCCTGATTTTGTCAAGAGTATATACCACATTCTCACTGTGAAGTAGAGGAGACACTACGGAAGCTGTATTATTAATTTATTCAAGCTTTTTAATATATTAAAGTATGATTTTATAGGTTTTCCCTTAGTGACGTAAAAAGTTAATAGTTTACCAAAGTATGCAAATTTTTATTAACAATAGCTAAAATGTGTTGGATCCTTACTATAGGCCATGTGCTTTATATATACATTACCTCATTATTCATTAATATTTACTGAACTACTACTATATGCCTGGCCCTATTCCAGGAGCTGAAGTACAGCATTGAACAAAAACAGACAAAAATCCCTGCCCTCACAGAACTTACTTTCTCCTAGCCTAGGAGTGGGGTTGAGAGTAGATAGGTAAATAAGTAAAATATACAGTATGTCAGATGTGATAAGTGTCATGGAGGGTTTTTGTTGGTTTGTTTTATTGGTTGGTTGATTGGTTGGTTGGGTTGGTCTTTTTAAAATAAAATGGCATTGCAGCAGGATAGGGACTATGGATTGGAGGGAGCTGGTGGTCAGGAGGGCCTTACTGAGATGGCATCTGAGCCAAGGCTTGAAAGAAATAAAGGAGTACACCATGTTAAATCTGGGAGAAGAGTCATCCAGGCAGATTGAGTAGCTGGTGCAAAGCTTTGAGGTGTAAGTTTGTCTGGAGTATTCAGAGAACAGTGAAAAGGCTAGCATGGCAGGCTTGCTGTGAGGAAGAGTAGTAGGAGATGAGGTTAGAGAGGTGGGAGGAGGCAAATTATAGGGCATTGTAGTTTTTGGCTTTTACTCTGAGTGAGATGAGAAGCTGTTAGAGAGTTTTGACCTGAAGAGTGATATGTTCTGATTTGCATGCTATAAGGATCACCTTATGTTGAGAATAGGCTGTAGAGGGCAGGGATAGAAGCAGACACCAGTTATGAAGTTCTTGTAATTATCCAAAGGAGAGAAGAGTAATTGGACCAGGATAGTATTGGTACAGTGGAAAGAAGTGGCTGTATTTGCAGAGCCAACAAGCTTTGCTGATGGGCTGGATATGAGGTATAAGCAAGAGACAAGTCAGATTGTTTGTTTTGGCCTAAGCAACTGGAAGGATAAAGTTGCCAATGAGATGGGAAAGATTGTGGGAGGAACATATTGGGGTTGGGGGAAGAACAGGATTTGATTTTAACTAACTAAATTTGAGGTGCCTCTTAGACATTCTAGTAGAGATACGTGAGTGTAGAGTTAACAGAAATCAAGGCTGAAGATAGAATTTTAGAATGGCAAGGGTAAAGGTTCATGTAAAGCTATACTATTAGATGAGAGGAGGTTAGAGAAGAAAAGGAGCCTAAAGACAGAGCCCTGGGGCACTGCAGTGTAATTGGACAAAGAGATGGATAGAAACCAACAAAGGAGACTGGAGAAGAAACAACCTATGAGGTGGAAGAAAACTAGGAGAGCATGTTGTCTGGGAAGCAAAGTGAAGAATCTATTTCAAGAGGAAGTGGCCACCTGGTCAGGTTTTACTGATAGGTTGTGTAAGATGAGTATGTTTCATTTATGCCTCAACAGTGTTA
This sequence comes from Sapajus apella, assembly GCF_009761245.1. NCBI lineage: Eukaryota > Metazoa > Chordata > Mammalia > Primates > Cebidae > Sapajus > Sapajus apella. Next base: position 2,641,763 of record NW_022436986.1, read on the forward strand.
ATGAGGGAGCACTCTTACTATTATTATTCCCGTTTTACAGATGAGTAAAATGAAGGAAAGACCATGTGAATAACTTGACTAAGGTCATGTAGCTAGTAAATAGTGGAGCACTCATTAGAATATAATACCAAAATGCGTTGGATAACTAATTTTTATCAGAGCACCTGGGTCTTAGGAAGAGTTTGCCAATTTTGCCCTTGATTGCCCCCAGTCCTTGAAATCCTTTTCTTCTGTGCTTTTCCTTTGAATAAGCGTAACGTATATATCTTTATGTTAGGTATATGTACATTTATAGTACACATGCGTATCCATACACTTGTATATGCCTGTACTGTCTCAGTGAACACAAGAATCTGGTAACAGTAGTTGCCATTGAGGAAAGGGAAACCGAGTGAGAACAGAAGTGGGAGGCAGACTTTTCACATACCTCTTAGTGTCTTTTGAATTTCATGCCATGTGCAAGCTATTGATTGTAAAGTGTTTAATGCTTTAAAATCTAAGAAATTCATTTAAGATTCATTCTATAGCAGCAAGACATATGATTTGTTCTTTCAGAATCTGGCCTAACAGCATCTCAGAAGAAATGCTGATGCAGTTTTAAGTAGAAAATATGTATCTGATGCATACTTAATTCCATTTTGTAGGCCTCAGCCTCCCTAGTGCTTTCATCTTTTACAATCTTTACTATATTTGCTCTTTCATCTATTATCACTGTGTTCCTCACAGTGTCATTTACAATGTGTTGTACAAAATAGGAACTCAACTGTTTTGAATTAAAAATTCCTAATAAGGGATAAATACATGAGAACTACCTTGTTTCCTCAAATTTAGGCAATAAAATAACTAAGTTCGGAGAAATTCCATGAAACTTTTTCTCATGTCCTCAATTAGTAGCAGAGATTATCAGTTTAGAGTAGCTGGGACTAAAAATACAAAAATTAGCTGGGCATAGTGGTGCATGCCTGTAATCCCAACTACTATGAAGGCTGAAGTAGGAGAATCACTTGAACCCAGGAGGCAGAGGTTGCAAATAAGCCAAGATCGTGCCACTGTGCTCCAGCCTGGGTGACAGAGCAAGGCTCCATCTCAAAAACAAACAAAAAAACCTCTGTTTAATGTATCTTAGCTAATACTAATTTATGAACCCCATTTTTAATTGAAGAATATAAAACACTTGTTATTTTTATTATATCCTAATTGATAATAGCTGAGGTTGTAAATTCTATTTTTTGTAGCTTTTATTATTATTTCAGTAGAAAAGATTGTTGAGGTTATTGTTTTGCTATGGTTTTTCTTTTTAGGGAACAAGAGCTAAAAGTAAAGTTGTTTGAAGCAGTTTTGTTTTGTTTGTTTTGTTTTGTTCTGTTTCTCAGACGGATTTTTGCTCTTGTTGCCCAGGCTGGAGTGCAATGGTGCAATCTCAGCTCACTGCAACCTCTGCCTCCCAGGTTCAAGCGATTCTCCTGCCTCAGCCCCCCGAGTAGCTGGGGTTACAGACATGCGCCAGCATGCCCTGCTATTTTGTATTTTTAGTAAAGACAGGGTTTCTCCATGTTGGTCAGGCTGGTCTTGAACTCTCGACCTCAGGTGATCTGCCTGTCTCAGCCTCCCAAAGTGCTGGGATTACAGGTGTGAGCCACTGCGCCTGGCAGAACTTCTGATTTTTCTAATCAAAAATATTGAAATCATAAAATATCTTGCTTCTGACTCCTTGACACCAGAAAGTTTACCTTCCCAGTGGTATATGCACTCAGGAACAGGGAAGGCACATGGCAAGACCCGCACGTGTTCACACAACAGGCCGTAACACTTACCTTGCTGTCAGTTCTTGGGGTAGCACTGGCCACCACCATGCCCTGCTAATTTTGTATTTTTAGTAGAGACAGGGTTTCCCCATCTTGGTCAGGCTGGACTCGAACTCAGGTGATCCACCTGCCTCGGCCTCCCAAAGTGCTAGGATTACAGACGTTAGCCACCATGCCCAGCCTGAAGAAGATTTTTATGACCTATTTATTATTTTCCTATGTCAAGGAAATAAAACCTTCACAAACCACCTGTTAGCAACACTAAAAACAAAACTGGGGGAGCCTGGGCACATTGGCTCACACCTGTAATCCCAGCACTTTGGGAGGCTAAGGCAAATAATTCACTTGAGCCCAGGAGTTTGAGACCAGTCTAGGCAACATGGCAAAACCCCATCTCTATTAAAAATACAAAAATTAGTTGGGCATGGTGGCATGCGCCTGTGGTCATAGCAACTCAGAAGGCTGAAACAGGAGGATTGCTTGAGCCCAAGAGGTGGAGGTTGCAGTGAGCTGAGATTGTGCCACTGCACTCCAGCCTGAGCAACAGAGCAAGACCCTGTCTCAAAGAAGAAACAATATTAGAACTGGCCATGGTGGCTCATGCCTGCAGTCTCAGCACTTTAGGAGGCGAAGGTGAGAAGACCACTTGACCCCCAGGAGTTCCAGACCGGCCTGGGCAACATAGTGAGACCCTGTGTCTACCAGAAACTAAAAAAAATATATATGAAAATTGAAGTAGCCAGGCATAGTGGTGTACCCCTGTGGTCTCAGCTACGCGGGAAGCTGAACTGGGAGGATTGCTTGAGCCTGGGAGGTTGAAGCAGCAGTGACCCAGGACTGTTCCTCTGTACTCCAGCTGGGGCAACAGAGGGAGACCCTGTCCAAAAGCAAAACAAAACAAAAAAACAATTAGTTGGCAGACAGCACTCTTTGTTAAAGAGTCGCAATAAAGAACATAAGAAATAAAGTGATCCACATTTAAGCCCATCCTTAACTTTTCTTCCAGCCTCCACAAAGCGTCGGGCTGTGAAGGGATTAGGTTTTTCTCCTCTTGTTTACAGCCACCACCTCCTCAGAGGTCTTACAGTGTCCATCATCTCCTTTCCTCCTCTGGTTTCAACTTCTCCACCTCCACTGTCTTTCCCAGATGTTCAAGTCTTTTCCATCCTATAAATAGACTCCACCAGATCCCCTTCCTGGGTTCTGTTTCACCTTAGTCTGCCCCTTCATGCTCTCAATATATAACTTCTCTCTCCTATAACTTCCATTCAATTTTTAAAAATATTTTTTATTCTGAAATAATAATAGGTGCAAAGGTAATTGAGATTTTTGCTATTAAACGGCAGAAACTACAATTATAATTACCTTTGTACCAACATAATATACATACTGAAAAGTATGTAGAATACATGTACAAAAGAATAAATTAGTCATGTAACACACATCCAAGTTAACTGTCACCATGTTGAAGTAACAGAAAATTGCCGCTGTGCCAAAATCCCGTGTGCTGTTTCTCCTCACTGGAAGTAACCTGGCTTTAAAGAAAAAAAAATTCCAGGTTAGGTTCGCTAATCCTGGCTTTTATGAGTAATGATTTCTTTGCTCTTTTTATAGTTTTACCACCTTTGTATGTATCTCTTTACTGCTCATCCTGCTGCCTTGTACTCTTCCTATAATATCTCAGAATTTTCACAACAAGGTTATCTGTGAGCAGCTGCCACTGTGAATGGATGTTTCTCAGTCCTAATCTCACTAGGCCTCTCTGCTTTAGTTGACAATGTAGATCAGTTCATCCTTCTTGAAACAACTCTCTAAGGTCTGTTACTATATTCTCCTATGTCTCTGCATCCTTTAACCTTTCCTTCTGTGTCCATTTCACAGGCTCCTCTGCCTGCTCCTTTAACATTGATGTCTTCAGAGTTCCTTCCTTAGCCCACAGCCACTCTTACACTGTCCATGGTGATCCTGTCCATGCTGGTGATTTCAGCCTTCACTCTTATGCCAATTACTTTCAGATCTGCTCTTCAGCTCAGACTCTACACAGAAAGTGCCTCCTGGAGACCCCCACCTAGATACTCAATATTAAAGATAATCTTCATCATCATTCCCTTAGACTCGCTCCTCTTTCTTTTTCTGCTTTTTCTGAATCAATCATTGGCACCACCACCTACTAATTCACCCAAGTTCAAAATCTGGAGGCATTCTGATTTTTCCTTTCCCTCATTCCCCACATCTTTTCAATGACCAGTTGATACCAGTTTTGTGTCTTGTCTTGTCTTTTTTTTTTTATTATTTTATTTTTTATTTATTTATTTTTTTATATGGAGTCTTGCTCTGGCGCCCAGGCTGGAGTGCAGTGGTGCAATCTCGGCTCACCACAACCTCCACCTTCCAGGTTCAAGTGATTCTCCTGCCTCAGCCTCCCAAGTAGCTGGGACTACAGGCATACACCACCGTGCCCAGCTAATTTTTGTATTTTTAGTACAGACGGTGTTTTACCATGCTGGCCGGGCTGGTCTCTAACTCCTGACCTTGTGATCTGCCCACCTCAGCCTCCTGAAGTGCTGGGATTACAGGTGTGAGCCACTGCACCCTACCCAATTTTATTTCTTAATGTATTTCTCACATCTCTTCCTCTTTCCCAGTCTAGGTCCTCATCCCCTTACTTGCAGTTTCTAACAGCCACCTCATTAGTCATTTTCACTGCATCTAATCTTCTCCTGCTCATATTTACCCTCCTGGTAGCTACAAGCCAAAATGGTTTTTCCAAACTACAACTCTAGCTATCCTAACTTTGACACTTAAAATTGGATAAAGCTCATGCTCCTTAACTTGACTTACAAGGCCCTCCATTCTTGTGTCCTGCTTTCTCCAGCCGTGTCTTCCATTTCTACCTGGCTATGTATGTGATATTTTGGCAGTATGTATGCTCTTTCTATGTCATTGTTCATGCTCTTCCCTCTGCTTAAGATTCTCCATTTGATTTACACCTAATTTTAGAGTAAATGTAAATTTTACACCTTCAGGAAAACTTTCTCTGACCCTTTTAACCCCATCCGCTGGTGAGGGAGTCCCCTCACAACTCCATTAATGCCTTGTATATACTACTGTCACTGTATTGACATTGTTTTGTAATTATGTATATGTCTGTCATATTCTACTGGCCCATTATACTGTGTTGGATACCCAACACGGTACTTGGCACAATGCCGAATGGAATGAGGGGGGAGGAAGGAGAGGAAAACACACATGGACATTAAAAGTAAAAGAATTGTTCTTACCGTGTTATATATTTTAATATATGGAATCATCTGAATACATGTCTCCATACTAAACTCTAAGAGGCAGTACTTCTAAGGAATCCCTGACCTATAAAGCTCTTTTGGAAAGAATGAGGTTTTAGTTTTCTTCTAACGTCAACAAACCCTCACAAATATTCATGTTGCAGACCAAACCTGGACCACCCAAAAAGCCGAAGACCCCTTCAAGACCATCAGCCTTAGCATATTGCTATCACTGCGCGCAGAAAGGCCATTATGGACACGTAAGTTTGAGTGGCATTCAGGCGTAAAGCATTCTATTGTCAGGGAGTGTTTTCTGAAAGATGAACTCAAAAAGAATGTAATTCTAAATGCTTACTTTTTAATAAACATTCTGAGGTAAGACTTAATATATTTCCAACTGATTTGCCACTCCCCTCCCTGCTAGAGTAAGAAGCTATCAGAGCATATTCCTCTAATCATGTTACATATACATGAACAGGTTGGGATGAAACTAATATCGTTCATAAAATCAATCAGTCGAATAATAATAGTCAACAGTATGATAGTGGTTCTTATGAGTTCTTATAAACATAATTGCTTTGACACAGCCATAGTAGCATGACTTTTTCTTTTCTTTTCTTTTTTATTATTCTGTTTTTTAGACAGAGTCTTGCTCTGTCACCCAGACTAGACTGCAGTGGTGTGATCTCAGCTTACTGCAACCTCCGCCTCTCGTATTCAAGTGGTTCTCCTGCTTCGGTCTCCCAAGTAGCTGGGACTACAGGCATCCGCCACCATGCCCAGCTAATTTTTGTATTTTTAGTAGAGGCAGGGTTTTACCATATTGGTCAGGCTGATCTTGCCCACCTACCCCACAAATGCCCAGATTCCCTGTCTAACCAACATATTCCCTAACCCAACTGAAAAAGCCAAACTGTGTGTGTTCTAGATGCTGAGGTTTCAAAGCAGAAGAAGCTTCTTGCTGAGAGGTGGGCTTGAGGCCACTAGACAGATGCCACATTAAGTGTGAAACAGCAGCAGCTCATTTCAGAGAAAGGATGTAATAAGAATAGATAGGCTCAGAGCCCATACTTCTGGGAATCTTGAGGCAATGGAGGAAGGATAGTGACACAGAAAGTACAAAATTATTAAAAAGGAATGTATTATTCCCAGTCTCCAGGTAGGCTTCTAGTAGCCTAGAAACCAAGATAAACTAATAGTAAATCAGATCTGGTGTCAGGAGACAGAAAGCATGTGGAGTGTTGGGAGTCCTCAGAATGAGAAGTATGAGCAGTAGGATGGGGTGGATGGTATTGCAGGTTACCACTTGAATTCCAACTATGACACATCACTGGTGCAGATCTTGGGAGCTGGAACTCTACATTGTAGGGCAACGTGTGAAGAAAAGGGCTGAACAGAATCCATAAACAGATCAGGTTTATCTTCCATATTGGGGCAGCAGCAACTATGGGGGTGAGACATAGCTTATGAAAGCTAGGATGAGGCTCTGAGCCTCAGTTCTAATTTTTTCTCTGCTACTGACTCAACCATGTGATATAAACAATCCACATTTTCTCTTTGGTCTCATTTCTTTACCTCTAAAGCAGAGAAGTTGTACAGGAAATCTCTCAGCACTAAGTAGAGAAGACTTACTTTGAGGCAGGTCCAAACTGTAGTGGGCACTGTCTCAGCTCACTGCAGCTTCAACCTCCCAGGCTCAAGTGTTCCTCCCACCTCAGCCTCTCAAGTAGCTGGGATTACAGGCACACACCACCATGCCCAGCTAATTTTGTTTATTTTTTGTAGAGATAAGGTCTCACTAGGATGCCCAGGCCGGTCTCAAACTTGTGGCCTCAAGCAGTCCTCCCTCCTTAGCCTCCCAAAGTGCTGAGATTACAGAAGTGAGCTACTGTGCCCAACTAAGAAGACTTCTTTTACAGAATTATCATCTCTAGATCTTTTACTGCTCTGTACATTCCTCGGCACTGAACGTTCAGATGTTGTCAACACCTTTTAGGGAACATACTCACATAAACCTTCCATTATCACACAAATCACATAGATGTACAATTTATGCTTGCTTGCCTCTTCAAAGCAGAGGGGTATAATTTTAGCATTTATGTTTATTCAATTAAAGAAAAACAATTACAGTTGGATGCTTACTAGTCACTCCTGTTAAGGCAGATACGAAATATATTAAAAGCATGTGGAATTGATCCCTAAAATCTAGATTTAGATAATTTTTAATTTACAATAAGGCAAATTTGGTAGCCTCATGACTGCCATAAATGAGGAACGCTAGATTATTTACACTAATGAAGAAGATCATTGGTGTGGCTAATCCAGAATAATAGATAAATTATATAGCCAACTATCAATTGTGTGTGCTAATGGAGGGGACCAGTGATGTGGATAATCAAAATAAAATTTACATTTAGATTTGGAAAACATTTGTAGTATTATATAGCTCTGTGTAGTCACGTCAGTCTAGGCTATATAAGACCCAAATAGGGTACTAGGCAGGTGGTTAAAGATGTCTGTGGACCCCCTTCCTTTCAATGTCAGAAATCCAGCCTTACAGATATTACTGTTGAATGGATTCTTCATGTGAAAGACTAGATCTGAGGTGAATATGACATTGCCCTTCCCTAATTCCACTCACTCTCTAGTTGGGGAAGCAAGGACAACAGTAGTCACTGTACAAAGATTACTGTAAGAGGTGTGAAAGGGGGAAAAGGGGTTGGGAGAGTTAAAGATTCTGCTGAAATGAGTATTGGTTGAGTGTATCAAGACCTTTAGTACCTTTGTATAATCATAATTTGCTCTTTTTGAGACGGAGTTTTGCCCTTGTTGCCCAGACTGGAGTGCAAAGGCACAATCTTGTCTCACTGCAACCTCCACACCCCAGGTTCAAACTGTTTTCCCGCTTCAGCCTCCCTAGTAGCTGAGATTACAGGCATGTGCCAGCATGCCGGCTAATTTTTTTTTTTTTTTTTGTATTGTTAGTAGAGACAGGGTTTCACCATGTTAGCCAGGCTGGTCTCAAACTCCCGACCTCAGGTGAACCACCTGCCTCGGCCCCCCAAAGTGCTGGGATTATAGGCATGAGCCAGCACACCCAGCCAAAAGTGTTTCTTTATATTACCCTGTAAGTTTGCTAAATAACCTCCAGGAACCCTCTCCCCACCCCCCCCAAAAAATAAACAATCCAGATAGTCACAACAGATAAATCTAAGGATAGCAGAAGGACCTAAATGATAAAAGCTTAGAACCAAACTTATTGAAATAGAAAAATGAATAGCATCAACAAAACCAAAAGCTGATTATTTGAAAACGCTTTTTTCAAAACAAAAGAGAAACTTCTGGAAAAAATACTAAAAGAAAAGGTACTAATAAGCAATGAGTGGGAAGTGTAAGTAACTTAATATACTATGTAAATGTTTTTAAATTATAAGACAATACTTCATAAAGTTAAAAGTTAAATCTGAAAATGCAAATACCTCTAAAATATATATACAAATCAACCGAACCATTGACATTGAATAAGGTCAGGCGCTGTGGTTCACACCTGTATTCTCAGGCTTTGGGAGGCTGAGGTGGAAGGACTGCTCGAGGCTGCCAGTTTGAGACCAGCCTGGGCAACACAGTAAGATATTGCCTCTATAAAAAACAAACAAAAATTATAAAGTCTGAAACTTAAAACTTATATTATTGCTTATCGGAGTATTCATCAGTAAGAGTTTAAAAACACATGAGAATGGCTGACTTCAACTTGATGGTGGTAACTTCTGGAAAGGGAAGAAGATGAGTCCAAAATGGGTAGGACTTAAACAGAGGATTTCAGTTATATCAGTAATGCTTTATTCTTGGGGGAAAAACAGAAGGCAACTAAGGTAAAATGTTACGGTTTTATATGAGTGGTGACTACAGGTTTTTAATTTTTATGCTTAAGTGTACGTAGAATGATTCTTAATTTTTTAACTCTACAAATTAAGTACATAAATGTTTGGCTACTAGCTTGGTCAGATATCTTAGAAGTATAAGTTCAGACTTGATTAAATTTTACGTGGACTTTTCACCTACTCTTTAAAATATATTCTAATTGTTTTTCATTACTTAGCTAAGAAACAGTGAAGAATTTAAAAGTAATTTTTAGGCAAGATGGCAGAGGCAGAAAGGGGAAAGTTCCAAAAGAAAAGATTTCAAACATGCTGAATGGATATGTGTCACAGATCATGATAAACAAAAGCCTGCTATGCAGTGAGTGGTTCAGGCCAAAGGCTATGGATTTGGGAAACACTAGCTGTCGAGAGGCCAGAGTCATGAGAGTAGGAAGCTATCCTGGGAAAAAGGGTAAGAGTAAGGATTTCAACGTGGATGGGGGAAGCAAGAAGAGAAACTTCCTTGGGGATGCCTCTCAATTACCTAGGAACAATTTTAAGCTAGACATAACCTACCACCAACCTACCTCCCCCATAAGAATCACTACCCTTATAAGCAGTGAATATTGAGTTAAAATAAGCTTGCAAACCATTTGTATCTAGAGAAAAAGAGCAAAGGGCTTAGAACTTATACCCACATTTTGGGGATAGGAAGAAGAGATAGAAAAGCACTTGAAGTTGGAAGTGATGGACAAACAAAGGAGTAATACCAACATGAAGTTTATTAACATACACCCTCTAACAGAGAGGCAAGTCTGTTACCTCAGAATGTGAAAGGAGTTAGACAGAGAAGGCTGAAAACAGATACGAAGGGTTTCATAGGTAATGAAGTAAGGGAGGAAAACTCAAGCTTGAAAGAATATCACAAGCACGGTGGGGTTTAGGGCTGGGTGACCCTCCCAGCACCCAAGCAAGGACTATATCCTGTAGCCACCACATGAGGTACCAGTGATATGGGGCTCATCTCTAATTAGCATGCTCCATAATCTTGCAAAAAGGTTTTTGAATAGTGTGACCATTTTAAATACAATTTGTAGGAATGTCCAGAAAGAGAAGTATATGATCCCTCTCCAGTTTCTCCATTCATCTGCTACTATGATGACAAATATGAAATTCGGGAGAGAGAAAAGAGACTAAAACAAAAAATAAAAGGTATGTTGCTAGACTTCTTGTTAGATCACTTTTGTAGTAGTTTCTAAATTTCTTTGTACTGTCTTTGCCTGCTTTGGGGGTCATTGGTTAACATACAAAGTATTTTTAATAATTACCAAAGAAACTGGAACTTTCTTGATCTCCAGAAACCAAGCACCTACTTCAGAAATAATCCCGTTTTAATCTTTTCACAATAAACATTTTTTTACAGTGATTATTTTAGAAAATGCCCAGAAAATACTACTATCCATCTATGTATGCAGATAGATGAAAAATCCATTGAGATTTTTCTGTTTGACAGGTAATTATTTTTTTTCCATGTGTATGTCTCCAGTATTTTTTTATGGAAAGAAAGGCTTTCCTGATAAGTTATTCCTGGAGCTTCCCTGAAGAAGTCATTTCTTTTTTTCTTTTTCTTTTTTTTGAGACAGAATCTCTCTCTGTCACCAGTCTGAAGTGCAGTGGCACGACCTCAGCTCACTGCAATCTCTGTGTCCTGGGTTCAAGCAATTCTCCTGCCTCAGCTTCCTCAGTAGCTGGGACTACAGGCACGTGCCACCATGCCCAGATAGTTTTTGTATTTTTAGTAGAGGTGGGGTTTCATCATGTTGGCCAGGATGGTGTTGATCTCTTGACCTTACGATGCACCCATCTTGGCCTCCCAAAGTGCTGGGATTACAGGCATGAGCCACCGTGCCCAGCTGAAGAAGTCATGTCTTATAGGCCACCTCTGCAAGCAGAGCTCCAAGTTAACATCTGCCTGTATGGTTTCTGTATTTACTGTTGCAAACATAGTTCTTTTATCACCAAATTAATATCATTTGCTTATTTTCTCTACCTCTGTTCTTTCTTGTTACATACTTCAAGGTAGTTTTCCAAGTTGTCTTTCTTGCTTTAAAAACAAAATAGATCTGTATTTTTTAGTTTGTTCTATACCTTATTTTCTGACTCTTTTGGCCTTTTTCTTTTCTGGACTCTCAGTTCAGGACATTTCCAAAGTGAAGGTACTAATTCTGAGGAAAGGAGAGGAATTACTCTCCCAGCTCCTGCATATTACTCATTTAATGTAAAATATATGTCATCTACAGCTGTTCCTGGGTACTGGTTCCAGGAGCCTCCTCATTTATCATTGGGGAAACTTGTATTGGTCAGACATGACTTTTCTTCACAAAGCTAAGATGATTACTGTTTTTACTGGTCTTCATCTCCATTTTTAACCTCGTTAAACTGTTGAAAAGAATAATTAACTATCATTGGATTTCTGAATGTGTTTCATTTTTAGCAATCAGAAATGTAGAACTTCAACTATTTAATTTGTAGTGAGTGATGTCATATTGTTAACATAGTTAAATGTCTAGCTTCCCTGTCTGCCAAGCTATTTACACACTTAGGAAAGCTAAGCATGGACTGTCTAGCTGCTGAATATGCAAAAATACTTCTATATTTTTCAGTACTGAAGAAAAACAGGGATTTCCCAGAGCCATCCATGCCACCTTACATAGAAGGAGCAAATGGGAACCTCTACCATGATACAAGGAAGGGCCATGCCTCGAGGAAAAGCAACAGGTGGCCTCAAGAAAATAAAGACACACAAAAAGAAATGAAGAACAAGAATAGAAACTGGGGGAAGCACAGGAAGGCTGACAGACATCGTGAAGTGAATGAAGATTATCCCAGAGGCCCCAAAACCTACTCTTCTCCTGGCAGTTTTAAAACCCAGAAGCCTTCCAGGCCCTTTCACCGTTCATCACATTACCACACATCAAGAGAAGACAAGTATCCCAAGGAGGGCAAGAGGGGCAAGCAGAAAAAAAAGGAGAAGTGTTTGGAAGATGATGACTATGATAATTTATTTCTTATTAAGCAGAGGAGAAAAAAGTCTTAAGCTTTGAAGCAGCCTCTGATGTGGCTTTCCGTTGTTCATTTGGCCTGTGTGTCTGTAACCTTTTGGCAGTGTGTTTATTATCTTGGACTAAATAAAGTGAGTTTTGGTTTTGTTTTTTTAATTTCAGCCATTCATAGAGTTGGTGACCATCCATGGAGATCTCAATTCTCTTATGTCCAACGAGTTATTAGGTAAGAAAATAGAAAGATAAACCTGGACTTCCCTCATTCCAATATGTCATCTTTACTCGGAATCCTAGGGATAGGAAGAATTCATCTTTTCAAGAAAGCTTTTTTAAAATACTTTGGGAAAAGAAAAAAACCCGTCAAAGGTAATTCATCCTCAACATGAGTATGAAATTAAATCCTTGCAGGAAGAGAAATTAACACTAAGAAAAAGTCATCAATATTTTTCAACTTTTTTTTTTTTTTTTACATTGGAAAAGACAGTAACTATAAATTTATATCCAGCTTTTCTTGCTGCTGAAGCTGTTATCAGAATCTTCCTTTGGGCAAAATATCACAAGCTGACTGTAAAACAAAACTGTCATTATTGAAGCCCTGAAGAGGCAGGGAATTGGGCTTCAGCAAAATATAAGTAAAGAATCCATCCAGTATAAATGTCAGAAGACAGATTTCCTAAAACAAGTGAAAGAGACATCAAAAATTTTAACATAATCACAATGAAATCATTTTTTACCACTTTTACAGCAGTGTTTCAAGTGGACTGTCACTCAGATCTGTAGAGATGAATATCACTCAAAAAATGTTTTTGTTCTCTTGCATTTTTTTAACTACAAAGCTATACAAAATTTTTTTTTACTTACGGATCTTTTGTACTTCTCATAGCCTAATGTCAGAATAAGAAAAATAAAATATCTGAAACAATAAATAAATGTGTTTATTATGTAAAAAGACAATGAGAGAGTTTGAGTGACAAAGGGCATAGTTGTGTTTGGTTTGTTTGTTTGTTTGTTGTAGAGACAAGGCCTCACTGTATTGTCTAGGCTGGTCTCCTGAGCTCAAGTGATCCTCCTGCCTCATCCTCCCAAAATGCCGGGATTACAGGCGTGAGCCGTCACTCCCAGCCTCGGCATAGTTGTGCTGGGCAGGTGGATAAAGTTATAAAATCCCCATAGACTAGAGTCAAAAATGCCATTGTTGCCCAAGCTCAAGCTCTCTGCCAGAATAAAATGATATGAAATCAATTAAATAGGATAATTTTATAATGTCAGGTTCTTAAATTTGTATTTTATTCTTTGGGAAGTAAAAGTTTCATAGAAGTTGAAAGCCTTGAGATAATTGCCATTATTCTCTGGTAAGACTTGGGGCAAGCATGGCTTATTACTGAGATGGTATAACAAGTACTCCTTCTGATCCTAAGGCATCCTTTCAGGCAGAAATGGGATTGCCATTCTTTAGGTTCTTTCATACATAGCAGATGTTTGGAGCAGTGGAGAAGGGAAGCACTTTTTTTTTTTTCTGTTTGTCTCTGTACATTATTTTTTCCCAAAACTTACAGACAAACATTTTGTTCTAGGGTTTAATTTACCCATTGGGTCCATGCATTTACATTCAGATAGGAAAGGACACTGGGCTATTTCACTTGTGGGCATGAAGATACAGTCTTCATTTCCTGGTAAGAGAACAGAAGCACGGAGGAGACTGTGCTTCATTTCCTTTTCATTTCCCTTGCCCCCCAACTCTCACACCAAGTGTTCAGTTAAAGTGAGTCAGTCAGTCAGTTTATTAACATATAGACTCTGTTCATACAAGAATGGGGAGTTCAAAATGTATGTAGATTCAACCGTTAATCAAATAAGACTTTACATGGATAAATACAAGGGAAGAAAAGCAAATGTCCAAAACAGGTAGGATTGAGAAGATTCTAAACATCTTACCCCTGGCCACACTTTTGATTTCAAGCGGCAATGTTTCAAGCAGACTTCCAAGCGTGGAACAGCTTGAGTGGCTCCTATCTTGGGTTCTACCTTGGTTTGTATAACACTTTCAAAATAGAGCAAGGAAACCAGTCTCCCTTTTCTCCATGGAAAGTCTTGCTTTCATGGACCTTGCTATTTGCAGTACTTATTAGTAGCTCTTTATTTTTCTGTTATATAAAGATAACCATGTAAGGGGAAAAAATGTTAAAAACAAATCATACATGATTCTTTCACTCAAAAATGGGAAGTTATTAGTGTCTATTTTTTCATACTATTTTCTATACCTATATATACATTGTTTTGTAACCTGTTTTTTCTTTTTTTTGAGACGGAGTTTCGCTCTTGTTACCCAGGCTGGAGTGCAATGGCGCGATCTCGGCTCACCGCAACCTCCGCCTCCTGGGTTCAGGCAATTCTCCTGCCTCAGCCTCCTGAGTAGCTGGGATTACAGGCACGCGCCACCATGCCCAGCTGATTTTTTGTATTTTTAGTAGAGACGGGGTTTCACCGTGTTGACCAGGATGGTCTCGATCTCTTGACCTCGTGATCCACCCGCCTCGGCCTCCCAAAGTGCTGGGATAACAGGCGTGAGCCACCGCACCCGGCAAACCTGTTTTTTCACTTACATTGAGAACAAGTATCTGTCTATGTTTTTGCATAATATCCTATGATATGGCTGTGCCATGATTTAGTCAGCTTCCTGTTGAACATTTTGTTTCTAATTTTTATTATTTTTGAAAAATCATTCTACATCATATCTTCTCCATTTGTTCAATTGTGATAAAATGGAATTTAGGGCCGGGCGCGGTGGCTCATGCCTGTAATCCCAGCACTTTGGGAGGCCGAGGCGGGTGGATCACAAGGTCAAGAGATCGAGACCATCCTGGTCAACATGGTGAAACCCCATCTCTACTAAAAATACAAAAATTCAGCTGGGCATGGTGGCGCGTGCCTGTAATCCCAGCTACTCAGGAGGCTGAGGCAGGAGAATTGCCTGAACCCAGGAGGCGGAGGTTGCGGTGAGCCGAGATCGCT
>NW_022436986.1:2657185-2681425 GCF_009761245.1 Sapajus apella
CAAAAAAAAAAAAAAAAAAAAAAAAAAAATGGAATTTAGGGTCAGAGAGCATGCATATATTTCATGAAAGTTTTAATGCATGTTGCTAAATCATACTCCCAAGTCATATTCTTTCCTAATCATTTATACGTCCCTGGCATTTTGTGAGTGTTCATCTCCCCATTCCCACAATCACATGGAATATTGCCATTCCCTTTTCTCTTTGCCTGATGGGCAGCAAAGAAACATTATTTATTAGTGCTACAGTGAAAAGATTGGTATGGGTATGTTTGTGTAAGGAGAGACAAGATTAAATAATTGTAGTATGAGCAAAGGGAGTCAGGTTGGAGGCTCATCTGGTGGAACATTTAAGTGGGTCAGATGTCATTAGGCTGTAAGAGCACTCACCAGGATCCAAGTCCAACACAGGCCCTTAGGCCTTACAGTTGGATTTTCCATTTCAAAGAAGCACCAATATTTTGGTGATTTATTACACATGCGATGCAATGAATAACAGTATGAAGCTGGTTGGTGCCCGATTTCAGCCAAAAGCTTTTCTGTTCATTTAACATTTAAGTTACTTTTTTTTTCTTTTTTTGAGGCAGAGCCTCACTCTGTCACCCAGGCTGGAGTTCAATGGTGTGGTCTCAGCTCGCTGCAACCTCTGCCCCCCCAGTTCAAGCGAGTCTCCCACACCAGCCTCCCAAGTAGCTGGGACTACAGGTGCATGCCATCACACGTTTTGTATTTTTAGTAGAGACAGGGTTTCACTGTGTTGGCCAGGCTGATCTCAAACTCCTGACTTCATGATCCACCTGCCTCAGCCTCCCAAAGTGCTGGGATTACAGGTGTGAGCCTCTGGGCCTGGCCTAAGTTATTTCTTAAAATGATTTCCTGGGAAATGATTCCATGAAAACCCCGTAAAGGAGTGGGGAGGGACGTGAGACAGGGAAAAGAAGAGAAGGAAGCCAAGCTGGATGCTTATCAAGTCACATCCCATAAGGGGAACGTTCAGACTCACAGGGAACAGTAGAAAGAGTGTGGGCCACACCTCAAAGTTGCCCTGATGAGGGGCAATGGAGCCATAGTGTGTGTATTTTTTTTAATTAGTCCTTGTTTAAGCCAGGTAAATTGGGTTTGGGCAGCCCCCTGATAGAGGCATGGAGATAGGAATGAAACACCAATGTCATTTGCTACAGCCATAATGTAGCAAATTCGGAACAGTTCTTCCTACAAAAAGGTACTTGGGGCTGGGCATAGTGGCTCACTCCTGTAATCCCAGCATTTTGGGAGGTTGAGGCAGGAGAATACTTGAGCTCAAGAGTTGGAGACCAGCCTGGCAACATAGCAAGACCTCATTGCTACTAAAAGTAAAAAAAAAAAAAGAAAAGAAAAAAAAGAAAAAATTGGCCAGGCATGGTGGCCCACACCTGTAATTCGAGCAATTTGGGAGGCCAAAATTGGAAGATTTGCTTGAGTCCAGGAGTTTGAGACCAGCCCGTGCAAATTAGATCTTGCCTGTCCAAAAACTAAAATTAGCTGTGTGTGGTGGCACACACCTGGCTAATTTTTTGTATTTTTAGTAAAGACAGGGTTTCACCACGTTGGCCAGGCTGGTCTCGAATTCCTGGGCTCAAACAGTTTGCCTGCCTTGGTCTCCCAAAGTGCTGGGATTACAGGCCTAAGTCACTGCACTCTGACTAAAATCTTTTTGATCTGCAGTTGGTTGAATCCATGGATGTAGAACCCTAAGATACCAAAGATCAACTGTATGTTTATTTTCTTGTGGCGATTGTTTTGCAGGTGTATTTTAATATTTTCTCACTGAATTGGGACTATTCTTACTAAACTGGGTGAGGTAGGCTCAGTAGTCCATAGGCCATCTTCAGTTTTACTTCCTGCTTTATACATGTGGGTGAAGAAGACCTGATCATAAGGCAAGTATCCACCTGTAGGAGCCTTGAGGGGAGAGGTCACTGACCTCTTAGGCCTGTGAGTAGGATCTTTATCTAAGAGGCATGCTGGTGATAACTATATGCACCAACATTCAGAAACTACTGTCTGCAGGCTGAAGTCTAACTTCTGGCCTAAAATTCAAAGCCTTTCATGCTTCATCTTCTGCAGTTCTTCACTATTCTTTCTGCCCTAACCCCTTCACTCTTCCAGTCCCACCGGATGAATTAGTAGTTCCTGAATAGGTCATGCTTCTCTTCCATACCTTTACCTGTGCTATTGCCTATACCCAAAATATCCTCTTCCACTTTTATGGCCACTCCCAGACAATACTAATCCTTCCCTCTTTGGTGTTTCTATTGTCATCTGAGTGATTTATTCAGAAAACATAGACTATAGATGTTCTTTGCTCCAGGTAGTATTGCTTTAATTCTACCTGACATAAAGAAAGTCTATAGCCTGTGTTTGCTGTGGAGAAATCTCAAACCTCAAGAGCTAACAAGCAAAAGACAAACATGAAAACCAGTATTTTGTCTTAGAGGTGAGGAATGCAGTGAGAGATATGGGTGTGTTGGTAACACCAAAGAAGCATGATTAGTCCTGAGGCAGGAGAATCGCTTGAGCTTTGGAGGCAGAGGTTGCAGTGAGCCAGGATCGTGCCACTAACTTCAGCCTGGGCACCAGAATGAGACCCTGTCTCAAAAAAGAAAAAAAAAAGTTTAGTCCAGTAGGTCTAGTTGTGTTTTGAATTGAAACTTTAGAAAGAAACTGCTGGGCCGGGCGCGGTGGCTCAAGCCTGTAATCCCAGCACTTTGGGAGGCCGAGGCGGGTGGATCACGAGGTCAAGAGATCGAGACCATCCTGGTCAAAACCCTGTCTCTACTAAAAATACAAAACATTAGCTGGGCATGGTGGCGCATGCCTGTAATCCCAGCTACTCAGGAGGCTGGGGCAGGAGAATTGCCTGAACCCAGGAGGCGGAGGTTGTGGTGAGCCGAGATCGCGCCATTGCACTCCAGCCTGGGTAACAAGAGCGAAACTCCGTCTCCAAAAAAAAAAAACTGCTGGGTTTTGGTGTTGTCATCTGTCATAATCTATCATACTTGTTTCCTGCCCTCAGAGAGCTTCTATTTTAAGATGGGAAAGAGAAGCCCTGAAACAGATGAGTGTAACTTAAGTTACAAAGAGGCCTTCATGTGGGACTATGTTTGTGGAGAGAGGTCACTTCAGTGTCATTGGTGGTGGAGACTCAAGAAAACTTCACAGAGCAGATGACATTGGAATTAGCTCTTGAAGCATAAAGAAGACTTTAATAATTAGGATAAGAGGAGAAAGACAAGTATAGGCAACAGCCTGGATGTAGGATAATCTAGGACACAAGAAGGTCCACTGTCATTTCCCTTGACTCTATTTCACATGAGGGTAGCAGAGGGACGTAAATGAACAAGATCACTGAAGACTGAATTTCAGCCTAAGGAGTGTGGTTTCATTTTCCTCATCTATAAAATGAAGATAATATCTCTGTCTCTTTCAAGAATTAAAGTGAGGCCAGGCGGCACAGTGGCTCATAGCTATAATTCTGGCACTTTGGTTTGCTGTGGTGGGAGGATCACATGAGCCCAGGAGTTTGAGACCAACCTGGGCAACAAGGAAAGACCCCGATTTCTACAAAAATTCTAAAAATTAGCTGGGAGTGGTGATGTGCACCTGTGGTCCTAGCTGCTTAGGAGGCTGAGGTGGGAGGATCACTTGAACCCAGGAGAGCAAGGCTGTGGTGAGCCGTGATTGCACCACTGTGCTCCGGTCTGGGCAACAGAATGAGACCATCTCAAAAAAAAAGATTATGTATTAGATGTATATATATTAGATATGCATGTATTAGACATTAACTGTTTGCATAATGCTTTATTAAAATGTGGCTAACACAATGGCAGTGGTAGCAGCAGAAAACATCAAGGATTTTGACTAGGAGAAATGCGTCACTTGCTTAGAGATGCGTTTTAGGTTAACACAACACTGCACAAATTAGCACTTTTGTAATATTAGTACTCATAAATTGCTTTTCTTTCCAGAGAATTAGGTGTCCTTTCTCTGCCTTTGAACAGACATGGTAGGTGGTTACATCAGTCAGGGCTCTCTCAAGAAACAGAACCAATAGTAGAGATTTATTCAAGCTTGCCCTGTTGTGTAGGCGAGCCAGTCTAAGATCTGTAGGGCAGGCCCCCAGCCTGGCAGCTCAGGAAGGATTTCTCTCTGCTAGTCTTAAGGCAGAATTCCTTCTTTGGGAAACTTAAGCTTTTGCTCCTAAGGCCTTCATCTGATTGAATGAGGCCTACCCACATTATCAAGGGCAGTCTCCATTACTTGAAGTCAGCTGATAAATCACATCTACAAAATACCTTCCCAGCATCATGTAGACTAGCATTTGATTAAACAACTAAGCATCATAGCCTAGCCAAGTTGACATATAGAATTAGATATTGCCGGGTGTGGTGGCTCACGCCTGTAAACCAAGCTCTTTGGAGGCCAAGGCGGGTGGATCGCCTGAGGTTGGGAGTTCAAGACCAGACTGACCAACATGGTGAAACCCCGTCTTTAAAAAAAAAAAAAATTAAAAAGAAAAGAATTAGATATAACGGTAGTCTTTATCTCGAATATGGAAGTTGAGACAGAGGCTGGCAAACTGACACAGAAACTTGACCAAATTCAAACTCCTAGAACCTGGTACCAGGCCTACCAGGTAACTTTTGTGCCTTATAGTTTTATATTATCTGTTTCTGCTTTTTACATAAAAGTTACCATAGACATAACTAGACTGAATGTCTATGGGTAGACTGTGCCAAATGCTGCTGCAAACCACTCTGTTTTGGGGAGGAAGGAGAGGACTGATGTCAGGTCAGGCCCACAGGTAGAGACAGACTTTGGCCTGGCACAAAAAACACTTCCTGACTGGAGTTTCCACCAGTGGGGCAGGCTGCCTGGAACACACGCAGCTCTTGGTCCCCAGAGGCGAGCAACAAAAAGTTAAGCCACTTAACATAGTGCTGTGGAGGAGATCCAAACATCCTGTCAGAATGGACCAGGGCCTGAGAAGAACCTCCCCCCGAGCCTTTATGAATTCCAATAACCCCAGATACTAGAAATGTCCCTCACAGTTAACTGCATCCTTCAGAAAAGTCCATGCTCCTGTCTCCACCCCTCCCCTACCACCAGGGAGCCCACAGCGATTGGAGTGGAATGGGGAACCTCACTGAGATGGAAACCATCTGCAGGCCCCACTAACTCTTCCCCCACAGGCCCCCTCTTGCCTGCCAGCCTCCCCTGGTTAATCTTTCTGGAAGGAGAGCTTGTCAAAGCTGCCTCCGCCCCAGCCTCCTTTCACACCCCTGCCTCATCTTCCACACCAAGCCCCAGGGGGTTGGGGGACCCAGCATCATCCTGGACAAGTCATGGGTCACCAGCCACCTCTCTCCTGTGCCTGCACCCAACTAACCATCACTTCCTGCTGATTTGCATTGACAACCTTCCTGCACTTGGCTCCTCAGGGGAGTTTTCTGGTTTTATCGCCTCAATTAACTTTGGCCTCCTGGGTCACTCTGGTTTCCCCACCACAGACCTGGCCATGGAAGCCTCCCTGTATGCTCCAGAGGGTTCTTGTCTTCTCACGAGCCTTCCCTTCCCATCAGCAAGCCAGGCTGTGCACACAGCGACATCTTGCAAGGGATCTTGGCCACAACAGGATTTATGAAGTTCTGGTGGGTGTCGGAGCTGCAAAGTGCCAAAGGACTGTTTAGTCCACTCTGGCCCACCCTACTTCACCACCTCTCCTCCTCACTTCCCAGGTGGGAAGTTGAGGCAAGAACTGAGAAAAGCCTTGCTGTGGTCGTACATTAAGTCAGAATAATGGCCAGACCTAGGCCTTGGTGCCCCCTCAATCCCCCTCGCTCTCTCTCTGCTGCACTTTATCAACAGAACACAATTTGCAAACTTCATCAAGTTAGGAGTGAGGGAAAAATGTGTTTAAATATTGAGCTTCAACAGTCTTGTTTCTTGCAGGCACCTTCAGCTATTCGCATGAATCTCTGGGCACAGCAAGAGCATGGGAGTGAGGGGCTGGAGGGAGAAGATGGCCTCCTTCCAGTGCCAGGAGGCCAACTCCCATCCCCTCCTCTAGCACAGTGGACTGAGCACCTCTGAAGTCACACCTCTCATGGAGTTATCATGAGGGGCCAGGGAGCAACTGAATTCTGGGATGCAGGAATCAGACCTGAGGATAGGAGAAAACTGGGAAGGGTGCGGGGAGCAGTAGCAGAGCAAATGGAAAAGACACCTGAAGGAAGCAAGTTCCCAGGCAGCCAGGGGCCAAGCCCCCAGCACTTGCTATAGATTATCTTGGAGTTCCCAGGAGAAAGAAACTCTCAAGATCAGAAAGTCACTATTGTCTTGGAGGACTTTCAGAGATAAGCAAGTCTAGAATACCTCTTGGTACCTATGGGGAAACTGAGGCCCAGAGAGAGCCTCACATCGCATACTGAGTTAGGGATAGAGCCAGGACTAGTGCCCACGCCCTACCCCACTTTGAGACTCTTTCCATGAGGTGGGGAATCAGGGCATGGGAACAGGGTTTGGAGGAGGCCTGAAGCAGGGGGCATCTATGGCTGGCTGTTGAACTTTTAGGAGCCCTAGAGGCCAGTGAGGCAGAAACACCACAGAGGAAAGCTGGGATTTCTCTGTGACATCAGACTTGCAGTGCTGTGAAGAAACTAGTGCAGCTGTGATGAGGAAAGAAAGGCTGTGAAAGTGAAATTTCCAGTTTGTGAGAGGAGGAAACTGCAAATGTGTTCTCCAACTCATGCAAATTATCTGTGGCCTTTTGTCCTGCACCTGCAGCAGCTCATAACATACACAACACCAGGGATCAGACAGGGCTCAGGGTCCCGCAGAGCCTGCCCCAGGGCTTCCAGCTCCAAACACAGCAGGAGAACAGGGGCAGATAACATCTCCCTCCAGCTCTACAGGGTGTCCTGAGATGCCCGAGCTGCACCTGTCAGGCGTATGCCCTCCCAAGGGCCTGCCAGGATGAGAACAGGCCTTCTTTGTAACTTGGCTGAGATGACCCCATTAGGGACTACTCTTCTAGGGACAGCACTCGGGGCCCTTCCCAGTCACCCCAGATTTCCTGTCCTGCTCATCTCCTGCCATGTGTCCTTTTGATCTGCCCTCAAGGTACCCCCACCTTTTTATCCTGTGAGAATTTGCTCATTCTGTGGGTCCTGCTGGAAATGCCCTCTTTCTATTGCTTCCCCAAACCCAGTCAGAAATTCCACAGGGAAACACCCTTCCCTTCTGCTGCAGGCAGTCACTGTGTCTCTCAGCTCTGCCCCCAGCCTCTGAGTACCACCTTATCCTAGCCTTTAGCTACTGGCTTGTAATTGTCTGTTTACATTCTCAGCCTCCCACAGAAGCCCGGGAGCTCCTGGAGGGCAGGTGTCTGATTCATCTCTGTATCCCAAAAGCCCAGTGCTTTGCTTGGCACCCATTGGAGGCCAAGAAGGGCAAACCTCCTGGAAAGCCCAGGGGAGACGTTGCTAATCAGTCCTGAACCCTGTCCCCTTGGGGACTCAGGCTTCTCAACTCAGGTAGGTCCTGCCTGTCAGCCAGGACCAGCCCTCCCAATGAGCCTACTGACTGTCCCGGAAGGGGTGCTCCAGAAACGTGTGACTCAGCTCAGCTGGAGGCTTCTGGCCCCTCAGGTTTGGCACCAGCCCTCCCTGTGCGATTTCTGAGATGCCAAGGCTTACTTCCTCATAACACCCACATACTGCCTCAGCTTCGCTCCTGAGACAGTCCAGGCAGGAAGCACAGAACCCTTCTCAGTTCTGTAATCACACACACTCGATACTCATGCTTATACACATGTATGTACACATGCACATATGCATACTTGCACCACACATGCTGGTACATACATACACCATAACACATGCTCACACTTGCACAGACACACAAATACACTCCATCAAATGTTTTATGGGATTCAGGAGTTTGAAGATTTGGGGGGAGGACAGGTTACCTGACACTGGACATAGCTCCCCACGGTCCTTGCAGCTCCCCTACCCACTCTCTCTGTCTTCTCCCCGTCAATTCCATCTGTTGTTCCAGCACTGCCCCACCTCAGTCCCAAAGTCTCATCCCTCTGTTTTATAGAGCCATTCTACTGTCTGCTCTGGAGTTGGGGACCATCCATACTGGTGCCTGCAGATACCAAACAAGGGAATGTTTCCCAAAGAGGTATTTGAATCACATGTTTATCTATCTTGTTTAATATCATTATGAACAAATGAATGGCTGTAACAGAAGAATGTCTTGTCACAGCTCACCATTTCCCACTCTAACACAATTCTGGCTGGACATAGTGACTCATGACTATAATCCCAGCACTTTGGAAGGCTGAGGCGGGAGGATTGTTTGAGCCCAGGAGTTCAAGACCAGCCTGGGCAACATAGTGAAACCCCTGTTTTTAAATAAAAGAAAAAAAGGAATAAACTAACACAATTCAGTGGCAAATGTCATGCTTTAGGCCCTACTGAGTACGTGGCACTGCACCAGACATTGCAAATAGAGACAGTAGCTCCCTCAAGAAAGAACCACAGCCTAATAGAAAACCCACACATGTAAACAGTAGGCTGGGCGCAGTGGTTCATGTCTGTAATTTCAGCACTTGGGGAGGCCAAGGCAGGAGGATCACTTGAGCCCAAGAGTTGGGGACCAGCCCACACAGCATAGACCCCATCTATTAAAAAAAAAAAAATTAGCCAGGCATGATGGCCTATGCCTATAGTCCCAGCTATGCAAGACATTGAGGTGGGAGGATCTCGAGCCTGGAAGGTTGAGGCTGCAGTAAGCCATGATCATGCCACTACACTCCAGCCTGGGTGACAGGGCAAGAACCTGTCTCAAAAAACAATAGTGACAAGTGAAGGGTGTGACTGAGGCCATCCTGGAGGTAGAGAAACAGCTTTCCTGCTGTGATATGAAGGACAGTCAACTTTTCAGGTGAGCAGGATTGGGAAAGCAATCTCAGGCAGGAGGAGCAGAGTGTGCAAGGACACATGAGTGCCTCACCTGTTCTTGAACTTCGTATAAATGGAATCATTTAATGTGTGCTCTTGTCTCTGGCTTCCTTAGCTCAGTGAGTCTGTAAGTCACCCATGGGGAGAATATTATAAAGCTTTCTTTCAAACATTGAGAATTGGGGCGCTAACTTGGAGGAGCCCAAACTCAACACAATAGTTTCCTAATCGCCCCACCATAGAAGCTGGGCTTTCACGAAAATTAGCTTTTATCCTCTTCTTGTAAAAGCTTCCTTCCACAGAACATAAGCCTCAAGGACCACAATGTATATCAAGCCCCCCCACCGCCCCCACTGAGCAGTGAGAGTCTCACTCCAGTCCACAACTTAAGACTTTCTATTAAACCCAGGGTGGATTTTCTATGCCCAGTGGTTTTCCATTTTGTCTTTTAATTTTTACTTTAAGGACTTAATTTTAACAAAAGATCCAAATTACCACCAAGCTTTACAATGAACTTGTTTAGAGGAGTTAAAGACAGGCTTTGGAATACAGAGCTTTAGTGACGCTGGAAGATGGTAATTAAACAGCCCCTGTGCCCTGCCTTATGTTCTGCAAAAGGCAAGGAACAGAGAGACCAAAGACCACTGGAATCACCTGAGGAAATTTAAAGTCTCCCGTGCCCAGCCTGCACCCCTAGACCAATGGCGTCGGAATCTGTTGGGTGGGGACTCAGACACCACAATTATCTCTTAAGCTCTCACGTGAGTCCAGTGTGCATCCAAGGTCAAGAATCTCTAGATTAATTGACAGTGTAGTGATGCGAAACCGATCAAGGAAAATAGGGGAGGCCGGACGCGGTGGCTCACGCCTGTAATCCCAACACTTTGGGAGCCCAAGGCGGGAGGATCACAAGGTCAAGAGATTGAGACTATCCTGGCCAACATAGTGAAACCCCATCTCTACTAAAATACAAAAAAAAAAAAAAGTTAGCTGGGTGTAGTAGCACACACCTGTAGTCCCAGCTACTCTGGAGGCCTAGGCAAGAGAATTGCTTGAAGCCGGGAGGCAGAGGTTGCAGTGAGTCGAGATCTTGCCACTGCACTCCAGCCTGGCACCTGGTGAAAGAGCGAGATTGTGTCGCATGAAAAAAGAAAAAAGGAAAATAGGGGTGAGCCTGAAAGACAGAGAGAAGTCTTCACACCAAAATATAGCTCTGCTTTGGAAAGAACCAAGAGGGCTGCACCCAAGCCTGGTGACACCAAGGAACATTTCTAATCTCTGAGGAAGAGTTCTGTTACGGGCTCAATTATGTTTCCCCAAAGTTTATATATTGAAGTACTAATCCCCAGTACCTGAGAATGTAACTGCATTTGTAGCTCCTATAGAGTGGTGGTCCTATAGAGGGGTGATTAAGTTAAAGTGAGGTGGTTAAGGAGAGCTTCCGTCCAATCTGACTGGTGTTCTAATACCTAAGAAGAGGAGACCAGGACACACAAAGAGACCCAGGGATGACAAGGACCATGTGAAGAGACAGCGAGAGGGCACCTACCTGCAAGCCAAGGAGGAGGCCTCAGCGGAACCCAACCCTGCCAATGCTTTGGTCTTGGACACCTGCTGATGATATTCCCCAGTCAGTGTTATTTTGGTGTGGCTGCTCTAGCAGACCAACGCAAGCTTCATTTCAGCACTTTGGTCTTATGTCTTTCTCACAGGGTTACTCCTTGGCTACTTCTAGGACTCTTCCCTAACAGCTAATGAGGATGCCCTTAAATACTGATCCGCTAAGATGGTCACAGAATATTCCTGATAATTATGGGTAATGGAAATGTTTGATAATGAGAGAATGGAGAAGTAAATGATAGCAGTCAGTTCAATCGAGCATGAAGAAGCCATTAAGTTATCAAGATTATTTTTTAGCATCTTCCTTTGTCTTCTATCAAGACTTTTTTTTTCTTTTTGAGACAGAGTCTCACTCCCGTCATCCAGGCTGAAGTGCAGTGGCACGATCTCAGCTCACTGCAACATGTCTTCCAATTCAAGCACTTCTCCTGCCTCAGCTGGGATTACAGGCATGTGCCACCATGTCCAGTTAATTTTTTTTTTTTTTATTTTATTTTAGTAGAGACGGGGTTTCACCATGTTGGCCAGTCTGGTCTCAAACTCCTGACCTCAGGTGATCTGCCCACTTCAGCCTCCCAAAGTGCTGGGATTACAGGCGTGAGCCACCTCATCCAGCCAATTTAAAAAATCTTGATAGATGGCCTGGCGCAATGGCTCACGCCTGTAATCTCAGCACTTTGGGAGGCTGAGGTAGGCAGATCACCTGAGGTCAGGAGTTTGAGACCAGCCTGGCCAACATGGTGAAACCCCGTCTCTATTAAAAACGCAAAAATTGGCCAGGCATGGAGGCTCACACCTATAATCCAAGCACTTTGGAGGCCAAGGCGAGCGGATCACCTGAGATTGGGAGTTCAAGACCAGCCTGACCAACGTGGTGAAACCCAGTCTTTAAAAATAAATAAATAAATAAATAAACAAGAAAATGCAAAAATTAGCCACACATGGTGGTGTGCACCTGTAGTCCAAGATACTCAGGAGGCTGAGGCAGGAGAGTCACTTGAACCCGGGAAGTGGAGGTTGCAGTGAGATCGCACCACTGCACTCCGGCCTGGGCAACAGAATGACTCCATCTCAAAAAAAAAAAAAAAAAAAGATTTTTAAAGTTGCACTTTCAACATGAAAGTTTTCAGCTATGTGAAAATGCATTGAGAATCCCTTCGATAAGAATCCCACACTGCCTACAACAACATGGACGAATCTTGCACACATTGAGCTGCAAGGAAAAGAAGTCAGACACAAAAGATTCCACTTCTCTAAAATTCAAAACAGTCAAAAATAATCTGTACTGTTAGAAGTCAGGATAGCAGTTCCCCTGGCGAGACCAGAACAGGGCACAAGGGAACCTTCTGGGGTGCTGAAAATATTTTATATCTTCATCTAGGAGATCAAGACCCTCTTCCTGAGACCTCATAACCTCATGCGAGGACACTGAGTATGCATCTACTTTCTTTGCCTCCAATGTCTGGGTTACCTTCAGGTAGTCCTACCTCCCCAACACATATGGGGACACCCACAGAGAGTCTTTAGTTTCCTGGTTCGTGCCTTGACCTACCCATCTGTGTCCTAAACCCATACAAGGATGTATAAATATAGAAAAATATATTGAGTTGTAACTGTACTTTATATAAGTTATATGTCAGTTTTTTGAGTGTTTTAAAATGCATTGTAAAAGGGCTGGGTGTTAATATGTACACAGATGGCTGTGGCATTCAGCTGAGGCTGGTACAGGGTCTGTGAGACTGGTTAGGACTGGGGCAGGCGGCTCAGTTCTGACTTGGGTTGGAAGAATGGAATCTTCCAACCGCAGGGGAGGAGGTGGCTCTTGAACTAAGGCTCAAAGGTGAAGGCAGAATGAATGGGGGGGAAAGCATCTCAAACAGGCTTGTTCAGAGGCTCCTAGGCAGGCCAGTGGAGGAGTTATCCAGGCAGAGAGCACTGGTCAGCGTCGGACCATGGTTGTGGTGAGAGAGGAGATGGATAAGACAGAGACAAGGACACCCAACTGCAGATGAAGTTGTCTGATTCCAGGAATGATCCCAGCATAGCTGACCAAGGGTGGCCTGTGCTGTCTATGATCTTAAAGGGGGATCAGCTAGCCATGCCAGCTCTGGG
Source organism: Sapajus apella (assembly GCF_009761245.1). Classification (NCBI taxonomy): domain Eukaryota; kingdom Metazoa; phylum Chordata; class Mammalia; order Primates; family Cebidae; genus Sapajus; species Sapajus apella. Next base: position 2,669,923 of record NW_022436986.1, read on the forward strand.
GTACCAGGAAGAAGATATGATGTACCAGAGTCTAGATGATGTGGTTGAGGTCCCAATCACTGTATGTGAGATTATGGATGGGTAAACCAAGGCACAAGCTGGAGAGCTCAAGACTCTTTGAATCTCTGTGTGTGTGTGTGTGTGTTCAAGACTGTGAATCTCTGTGTGTGTGTGTGTGTGTGTGTGTGTGTGTGTGTAGGAGAGGAGGTGAAATACATAGGTAGGTAGACACAGTGTCCTGGGATAGGGTGAGGGGATCTCAGGACAAGGTCATGAGTTGAGGCTTGGAACCTAGGGCAGCTTAGGGATGCTTAGCTGATCTGGTTTCCCCTTGGGTTTGGTTTTGTTTTGTTTTGTGAGTGCATATGTTTAGAAATGGGGTCTTGTGGCCAAGCACAGTGGATCATGCCTATAATCCCAGCACTTTGGGAGGCTGAGGCGGGCGGATCATCTGAGGTCAGAAGTTCGAGACCCGCCTGGCCAACATGACCCCCTCTCTGCTAAAAATACAAAAAATTAGCTGGGCATGGTGGTGGGCAATCCCAGCTACTTGGGTGGCTGAGACAGGAGAATTGCTTGAACCTGGGAGGTGGAGGTTGCAGTGAGCTGAGATCGCTCCACCACACTTCAGCCTGGGCAACAGAGCAAAACTCAGAATCAAAAAAAAGAAAAGAAAGAAATGGGGTCTTGCTATGTTGCCCAGGCTGGCCTTGCGTTCCTGGGCTCAAGCAATCCTCCCACCTCAGCCTCCCAAGTAGCTGGGACTAGAGTGTGCTTTTTGCTTTTAAATAAGATCTGATTGGGAATGATCTTCGATGAGTCTTCTCCTTAACGATATGTTGTGTAATGGCCTTTTCTTGCCCTCCCATGCTCTAAGACCAGAGAAGGGAAGAGAATCGTAAGGGAAGGGAATGTGACTAAATCTTCATGGACCAAGCATGCAAGGGTTTGAGGGTATCTGCAGCTTAGCCTGTGCCCACGGCTGGGCTGCCAGAACTAAGACCTCATAAGGCACCTGCCCCTGCCACCCAGGAGACCCCTGGACCAGTTATTTTGAGAGTGCCATCAGAATAAGATGCAGAAATGTGCCAATGTGTCTACGAAGATCAGCAGTAGTTCCTTCTGAATCTTTGTGGGGGATTTTGGCAGGGTTTTTCTTAATTATCCAGATTAGCATTAGGTAAATTCCCACATGGAAAGGCGTCTCATCTTCTGAAACCAGCTGTTAATGTGGAAGTGGGCGTGTGGCTGTCTTGCCCCCTAGAAAGTGAATAGGCAGAGGATACTGAGGCCCGGCTAGCCCCCTCTATCCCCACCCTTCAGCCTATGAAGTAATTTCTCATGGTATAAACAACACGGGCTATGCAAATGCAACTCTCTTGTTAGCATTCAAGTACAGCATTTGTTTCCATGATGAATTGGAACCTCAATAATTATTTCTGCAATGGAAGCCAGGCCTCTCCCCACAATGTGGCCAACACTGGTTCCAGATGCTGTTGGGGGGCATGCCTGGGGCCACTGCATGGGGACTTTGAAGGAAGACAGGAGGAAGGGATGTGCATCAATCAAGCCATGAGTCTGGGCACCACTGGCCCATCCACCACCCGGGAAGCTTTCCATGTGGAGGATGCACCACTGAGGGCACGGCTGCCTCTCCATCCGAGGCCTTCACTCTGCCCTGTCTTCCCCCTGGGATACCTTTCTGCCATCGCTGCCCAGCTACATCTTATCATGGTCAGCAGCCAGCTCCAGCGCCACCTCGGTGAAGCCTTGGGGGAGACCTTGCCATCCCAGTGAGGGGCACAGTAAGGATGCCACAGTCACCCCACCCCACCCTCAAGGCCATCTCATCTGGCACCAGCACTGTCTGCTGTGGTCCCCAGCACTTCACACATTTGTATGCTTTGCTTCAGAATGACAAACACTAAAGTTGCAGAACTTATTTAAAAGTGAAAATAAAACTGCATGATTTATATAGACATATATATAGATGTTTGAGAACGTGTGTGTATGCATATATAGAGCACATAAAAATAAGCTTATATTTATATATTCTTTTTTTTTTTTTTTTTTTGAGATGGAGTCTCTCTCTGTTGCCCAGGCTATAGTGCAATGGCATGATCTCAGTTCACTGCAACCTCCGCCTCCCAGGTTCAAGCAATTCTTGTGTTTCAGCCTCTCGAGTAGCTAGGATTACAGGGGTGCGCCACCATGCCTCGCTAATTTTTTGTATGTTTAGTAGAGGCGGGGTTTCATCATGTTGACAAGGCTGGTCTCAAACTCCTGACCTCAAGCGATCCACCTGCCTCAGCCTCCCAAAGTGCTGGGATTACAGGCATGAGCCACCACACCCGGCCTGTATTTATATATTCTATATTACATAATATAAAAATATAAATGTTTATATAAAGAAATATGTCTTTGCATATTCATAGAAAGAAATCTGGAAGAATACATACCAAACTGTTCCTCTTGCTTATCTCTGGAAAGTTGGTTTTGCTTTCATGCAAAGCAGTGTTTGAATTTGTTTCAGGAATGTATTAAGTTTTTAAGCTCTTAGCCAGTGTTTCTGAAGAAGAAAAGTGTCTTGGATATGCATCTGTCTTCTCTCTTGTTAGGCAGTGGGAATCTGCCTCTGTCATCTAGGCCAGAGCACAGAGCAAAGTGGGCACATTTGTGAGATGAATTACAGAGAGCTCAAGGATAAGCCCCAGGCACCTCCAACGAGGCCCTGGAGTGATGGCTCCTCACTGCTGCCTTGCAGTGCCTGGCCCAGTGCTTAGGGAGTGCTCCATAAAGGTTTATTGAATGAAGAAGGAAGGAGGGAGGGAGGGAAGAGTTGGAAGGAGAGAAGGAAAGGAGGAAAGAAGGGAGGAAGGAAAGGATGGAGAAAAGGAAGGATGAAGGGAGGACAGGAAGGAGGGAGGGAGGTAGAAAGGGAAGAAGGGGCAGGAGTGATCATAAACTCTGAATTTGTGTGTCTGAATTAATGATTGTTTAATGTGTAAATGTGGGAATCTAATGAAACACTAAAATAGAGGTACCAACTGGATCTTGGAAATATTTTATTGCTAGGCTTACAATTTTTTTCGTTATAAAGTAACAGAACGGTATTCCAAAAGTATGAAAAATAGGCCGGGTGCAGTGGCTCACGCCTGTAATCCCAGTACTTTGGGATGCTGAGGCAGGTGGATCTCCTGAGCTCAGGAGTTTGAGTCCAGCCTGGCCAACATGGTGAAACTGGTCTCTACTAAAAATATGAAAAAAAAGTAGCCGGGAGTGGTAGCACATACCTGTAGTTCCAGCTACTCAAGAGGCTGAGGCAGGAGAATCGCTTGAACCTGGGAGGTGGAGGTCGCAGTGAGCCGTGATCGCGCCACTGCATTCCAGCCTGGGTGACAGCTGGGTAACAGAGTGAGACTCTGTCTCAAATGAAAACAAAAAAAAAAAAAGAAGAAGAAGAAAAGAAAAACTTCATCATCACCCTATCAAATCCCCTGTTTGTATTTTCGTGCATTTCCTTCCGAGGACGTGAGTGTAGGCACGTGTTTCTTCTCTGCATGTTACACAGTAGACTGCTCACACCATTTTATATCATGCTTCTGTTGTAACTTCCTGTTATATCCTAAGCTTTTTTCATCCTGTTATAAAGTCCCCAACCTCTTAATCAACTATATTAAGAGAATATATGTAACTTATTTAACCACTTACCTCTTGTTATATTGAGGTAACCTCATTTTTTATTATAGCATTTATGATTTTTTAAACCACTAGCTTTTGCCTAATGCCTGCATAATTTTACCTTGGCTGACCTCTCAGGGGTGTTTGGATGCCTCAGGTTAGTGTCCCAGAAGCAGAGGAGAGATGAGCAGGCTGAAAGTACCTGGGCCACAAACCTTGTTACCATGAGTTAAGTAGCTTGCCCCAGAGAGTAAATCAGTGCCCTGCTTCCTTTATTAAGAAAGTCTTGCTATGGAAAACATCAGCAGGCCGAAATAGCCTGCTGAGTGGCAATAATGTACATTCTGGTGGGAGCTTTCTATTCCTCTTCATGGACACCTAGCCAAGAGTTTGCAGAGTGGCACTGGTCTGCAGATGACGTTTTGAGCAGTCCTTGTCTACAGAGCTTCAGTAGGCACAACTGGGTCGCTGTGGAAGGTTTACACCTGGGTGGATTCACAGTTGGAGTTTGAAAGAGAGTAAAGTCCCTGCCATGAGCCTGCACTGTGCCATGGCCTTCCCGTGCAACAGCGCTCAAAGGGTGCCCCTCCCACAGCTGGGGCCTGCTGCTCTGCACTCTTGAGGGTTTGCCTCATGTCCCTCCCAGGTGCTCCGGCCCCTGTCTGGGTTGCAGAGCTCCTGGGCATTGCTGTGTGTGAGCACGCACGGCCAGGGCTGCCCCTAGAAACAGGAGAACAGAGCCGCTCAATTAGATACGCCCCCATGACAACTGTACTGTCAGCATCTTTCATAGGCTCCTTGAGGTATTGCTAAAAAGAGTAATTTTACAACTGGATTTCAATTATTCTCAGAAAACAGGAAGAAGACCCACATATGAAAGAAGGATTGTGGCTGGGCGCGGTGGCTCACGCCTGTAATCCCAGCACTTTGGGAGGCAGAGGCGGGTGGATCACGAGGTCAAGAGATCGAGACCATCCTGGTCAACATGGTGAAACCCCGTCTCTACTAAAAATACAAAACATTAGCTGGGCATGGTGGTGCGTGCCTGTAATCCCAGCTACTCAGGAGGCTGAGGCAGGAGAATTGCCTGAACCCAGGAGGCAGAGGCTGCGATAAGCCGAGATTGCACCATTGCACTCCAGCCTGGGTAACAAGAGCGAAACTCCGACTCAAAAAAAAAAAAGAAAGAAGGATTGTAAGGATTTTTAATCTGAAATGTAATATGCTCAGGTCTGCATTTTAGAAGGAGCAAACTAGCTACTTTATGGAGAGTAGATTAGAGGGTTTGGGACCAGAAGTGAGGACTCCCATGGGGACGTCAGGATGGGAGGTCCCAGGGAGGTCAGTGGCCAGGAGTAGTAGGTGTGAATGTTAGCCCCAATTCTTCCGTCCCCCTGCATCCATACTCTGGCTGTATGAGACTGTGGGCTTGGTCTTGTGACTTACTTTGGTCAATGGAATGGGGCAGACAAGTCTTGATAACAGGTCTGAGAGTTGACCGTAAGAGACCTCATATATTTCTACTTTCCTCTCATGCATCCGCCATCACCATGAGAAGAACCTGTCCAGCTTGCCCGATGGACCCTAGGAGGATGAGGGACACGTAGAGCAGAGATGCTCACCAGTTTGCCAACCCCTGAGTGAGCCCAGCCAAGGTCAGTAGAGCTGCAGGCCCTGAGAAGTAATGGCTGTTGTTGCAGACCACTGAGATTCTGGGGCTATTTGTTATGCAGTATTGCTGCGGCATTGGATTACTGATACAGTGGACGTGGAAAGAAATTAACAAAGCCAAGAAATACTTAATAAAGCAAATGGAGTTGGTAGCCAGTTGAGTGGGCGAGACTGAGAGAGCCTCAGAGAACTTGGTTCGGCTCAGGTACCTGGGTGGTTCAAGGCCCAGTGCCTGCGGTGGAGGACATGGTGGAGGACAGAGGAAGAGACGTGGCCGCCCACATTAGACTTACACCAGAAGCACTCTCTGTTTTCCCCCGACCATTTCTTTTTGTTTCTGGAGGACGCCAGGGCCTGTGTCTGTCAGGATAAGCTCCATAGGGGCCGAACAACTGTGTGGGATTACAGGCAACCCTGCCACAGCCAGCCTCCCCCACGGCCTCCGGCTCTGTCAGAGCTTCTCCAGTACAGACTCATTAAAACAACCCCTGATATGGACAAGGGGGTGAGCCAGACTTCCCGGCCTCAGAGGGCAACTCAAGAAAGGCCCCCAGATTTCCCAGGGCTTCCTGCAGAAAGCGTAGGCTGCATCTCGTTACTTTCATTTCCTTAAAATACCTGTTTGCAGCAGTGAAACCACCCAAAATACTCACTTCTTTATTTCCAGCTAGATAAGTTGAACTCAATTTGCATTGGATAATTATTTTCAATTAAGTGATAACAATCCTGTTTGGTGCAAAAATAATCTTGTCCAAAGGCCAAACAGTTTATCCCATCCAAATACAGGAAGCAGTGACAGGAGAATGTTATTAGCATGCTTGCCGTGGGGATGGAGGATGCTTGCCATGGAGGGATGGCCCAGCCAAGGCCTTCAAGGGGGACCTCTGATGCTATGGGCTGGGTGGGACCATTGACCTGATTTGCCCTGTGACAGCCCCTGAGCTGTGCAGCCACTCTTTCTTCTTTCCAGAAAAAGGAGGAGGCACCTCCTGATGGCTGCAAGGTAGTCGAAAAGGCAGCTGGTCAGAGAAGAGCCCAAGACAGAGGCCAGGGCCTGAGTTCTGGGCCAGCTGTGCGTCCCTGGACCAGTCATCCCCCTCTGGGCCTCAGTGTCCCCTCTGTATGGGGAGCAGTGGGGTTAGATGGGGACCGTTCCAGCTCAGATGGGATTCCGTCCTGGTCATCCAGAGCTACCTAAGTCTGAAGCCAGGTTTTCCGTAGGGAAAAGCCCCACTTCCTGTGTGATCTGTGTGCTGCTGGGGCAGGGATTCTCCCCCGCCAGGAAGAGGGAGCAGGTGCTGAGTTCTGGAGCCTCACAGGGGCCCCGCCACTCTCCTGGTCTTCTGGCAATGTCACATTCTCTGCAGGCAGCTGGAGTTCCTTACTTTCCTCCACAGCCTTCCCTACTGTTGCACATCTGGGCAAACCCCTCCCCACTGACGGAGATGCTGTGAACATCTTATTCAAGGCTGCTGGTATGTTCAAGAGCAGACCGTGTCTCAAAAACACAAAAAAGAGAAACAACCTGCCTGCCAATCTTTCTATTGTTATTTACATGGGAAAACATGAGAATCAAAGTGGTCCAAACAAATAACTCATGTGAATTTTTGCAGCCAGTACTTCAAATATTTGATCCTGAGTGCCCCATGCTGTGTGCTGTCTGTTTTCACTGACGTGCAGTCCTCCCACAGCCTAAGAACTAAGACTCCTGTCACTTATAGACAAGGAAACCAAGGCTCAGAGAGACTAAATAATTTGCTCAAGTCACACAGAGTGGAAATCTGACTTTTTGTTGGTTTCAATTGACTTCCACTCTGCATTTCCTCCATTCCTCCCTCCCTTCCTCCCTCCTTCCCTCACTTCCTTCCTCTCCTTCCTTCCTTCCTTCCTTCCTTCCTTCCTTCCTTCCTCCCCTTCCTTCCTTCCTTCCTTTTTTTTGACACAGGGTCTCACTATGTTGTCCAGGCTGGTCTTGACCTCCTGGCCTCAAGCGATTGTCACCTGGGCCTCCCATGGTGCTGGGATAACAGGTGTGAGCCGCCATGCCCTGCTGTCCTGCATTCTTTCCTCTACTCAATGGTGGCAGTGCCCCTTAGGCTTCTCTAGCACAGTGTACCCTCAGCCAGGCCAAACTGAGAAGCTGGACGGGGGGGAAAGAAGAAATCATCTGAGCTGCCATATCTCTTAAGTTCATAGCTGCCATTTTTGATAGCAAGAGTTTTTCATAGATGTACATTTCATAGATTACTATTAAATATGGATGTATCACATTTTAGTTTGTTTAAATGTTTTCTCTTATAACATTTGTGTGAACAACTTTGGTGGAGCCTTCACCTTTGAGATACGGAAAAGCGGTGTTTCCCACTCTGAATCAGAAACCAAGGTTAAGTAAGAAAATTGAGTCCAAGGGTCCCGAAGGCCTTTTAGAAGCAGCACCACCTGCAGACCTTCCGAGTTCCACACCTGACAGAATTCAAAGGTGTCAGACCAGGAGTCTCAGACCAACTCTGAGTCCAGCTACGGAAATCACTTTCAGTATGAACAGTGATTTTCAAACTGAGGCCCAGAGAGAGAAAGGGCCTCAGTTTCTCCATCTATAAAACTTCAGGGTTGGACTAGAGCAGTCTTTCTCAAATGATGTCACTCTGGTCTAAAAGTCAAAAAGATTCCAGTGACCCCCTTCTTGAAAGTGTTTTGGTTGATTGATTGATTATTGATTGAGACAGAGTCTTGCTCTGTCACCGATGCTGGAGTACAGTCATAAGATCTCAGTTCCCTGCAACCTCTGCCTCCCTGGTTCAAGCAATTCTTGTGCCTCAGCCTCCCAACTAGCCGGGATTACAGGCACGCACCACCACACCCAGCTAATTTTTTGTATTTTTAGTGGAGGTGGGGTTGCACCGTGTTGGCCAGGATGGTCTTGAACTCCTGACCTCAAGTTATTCTCCAGCCTTGGCCTCTCAAAGTGCTGGGATTACAGGTGTGAGCCCTTATGCCCAGCCTATTTATTTATTTTGAGACAGGGTCTCACTCTGTCACCCAGGCTGGAGTGCAGTGGCACAATCATGGCTCATTGCAGCCTCGACCTCCCTGATCTCAAGCAATCCTTCCACCTCAGCCTTACAAGTAGCTGCGGCTATAGGCAAGCACAACAATACCTGGCTTTTGTTTTTTTTTTCTGTATTTGTGGAGATGGGGTTTCACCATGTTGCCCAGTCTTGAACTACTTGGCTCAAGAGATCTTTCTGCCTTGGTCTCCCAAAGTGCTAGGATTACAGGCATGAGCCATGACGCCTGGCCTGAAAGGTGTTTTTTGTTTGTTTGTTTGTTTTGAGACAGTGTTGCTCTGTCGCCCAGACTAGAGTGCAGCAGTGCAATCTCGGCTCACTGCAGCCTCTGCCTCCTGGGTTCCAGCAATTCTCCCATCCCAGCCTTCTGAGTAACTGGGATTACAGGCGTGTACCACCACGCCCAGCTAAATGTTTTTGTATTTAAGTAGAGACAGGGTTTCACCATGTTGGCCAGGCTGGTCTCAAACTCCTGACTTCAAGTAATCAGCCTGCCTTGGCCTTCCAAACTACTGGGATTACAGGCGTGAGCCACTGTGCCCTGCCTGAAAGTATTTTTAAATGCATTAAAAACTCACAGAGCAGTTCCCTATCATTCTAACTGCTCAGCAGTGGCCCACCTTTTAGAAATGGTGTGATGGTAGGAGCCGGGGGTGCGGCATGAGAGGCTGCCCGGCTGGCGCCTGCGAGGGGGATGTCAGATCGGGGAATCTAGACACGGGCAGCACACGAGACTGCTATTGTAACAAGGCTGAGGATGATGGCTGGTCTCTGTTCGGTGTCTTGTTTTGTAATCCCAACATGCAGTTGTGACCTTGTTCAATGTTCGTTGTCTGTTAAATGCACTACATAAATTTAATTCCCATGGTTTGTGGCTGAGCAAAGGAGATTTCAAAAGAAAGTTGTGTGCAGTCTAGCTCATGAGCTCTTGCTATTAGTTTAAAAGAGCTCCAGGGAACAAATGGTGGACTCCAAGCACCCTTTGAGTGCTAACAGCCTAGAGAAAAGGTATTAGACCTTGGGAGTAGCATTTTTGGCAATGTTTTGGTTGCAGACCTCCTTCTGAGTCGCCTGGAGAGATCTTTCCTGCTCTTTGTAGTGGATGTATGATTTGGTTTGCAAGTGTCACTCCTCCCACAGCATGTGGCTGTCAATCATGGTGGCTTCTGCCTCCAACCCAGGCCCTCTGAGGATCCCAAAGATCACTGCCCCACCCCTTAGTACGTGATTGGTTCAGAGGCAGGCATGTGACTCACGATGCCAATCAGAATTCTTTTCTAGGATTTAGTCCTTTAGTGCTTGGGTGAAAGGAGGACTTCCCTGGATAGAGTTGTCTTGCTGGGAGGTTCTGTACCTGGCTGCCCACCACCATCTTGCCTAACTCATAGAAGAAAGCCAAGGAGAGTGCCAAGAGATGGGAGAGAAAGAGGGAGAAAGAGAGAGAGAAAAAACGTCCTGACAACACTGCCTGAGCCGCTGTATCCAGCTATACCTGCTTCCCCCTAGACTGCCACATTTCAGGAGCCAATGAATTCCTTGGTTGCCTAAGCTACAATGAGTTAGGTATCTCTCACTTGCAACCAAGAGTCCTTTAAGGCCCACTCAACAGGGCTGCCATATACAGTGACATCCCTTCACTTACATGGTACACAGGCTTTTCAGAAGAATGCAGTAAAGTGCTCAGTCATCACCTCCTCACAGAAGCATTCCTTGATTTCTCTATGCAGAGCCAGTCACTCCCTACTCTGTGCTTCCAGGAATCTTGTAAAAATATACACTGTAGTCCAAGTCCCTCTATGTATTTATAAGAATATAAATTGAATATTCTTATTCTTATGCCTATCTCTCCATCTGATTGGGAGATCCTTGGGGTAGAGAGGAAATCTGATTTATCACTGTTTCCCCAGGACCCAGCCAAGAAAGTGCTTAGGTGTTTATTGAGTGAATTATAACCAAATCTCACTACAAGAAAAAATTGGGATGTCTCATCTAATTTGTTATTAAGAAAATTCTTACCTGAGCGGAGTGGCTCACACCTGTAATCCCAACACTTTGGGAGGCCAAGGTGGGAGGATCACTTGAGCTCAGGAATTTGAGACCAGCCTGGCAAAATAGGGAGACCCTGTCTCTACTAAAAATACAAAATAAAAAAAAATCCAGACATGGTGGCAAAGCACCTGTGGTCACAGCTACTCTGGAGGCTGAAGTGAGAAGATTGCTTGAGCCCGGGAGGTCAAGGTTGCAGTGAGCGATGATCGTCTATCACTGCACTCCAGCCTGGGCAACAGACTCAGACCCTGTCTCAAAAATTTAAAAATTAAAAAAAAAAAAAAAAAAAGAAAGAAAATGATTGGCTGGGCACTGTGGCTCATGCCTATAATCCCAAACTTTGGCAGGCCAGGGCTCTGAGGCTGCTTAAGTGTGCTGACTGGCCCCAGGTCACACACAGTGAGTCTGGGTCCCACAGGGACCAGATGTGCTGACCTCTGTGGAGCTTTGCACCCAACCACCCAGAGGCAGCAGGAGGAGTTTCCTTTTTGTTTTATTTTGTTTGAGACAGGGTCTCACTCTGTTGCTGAGACCAGAGTGCAGTGGCACAATCTTAGGTCACTGCAGCCTCAATCTTCTGAGCTCAAGAGATCCTCCCACCTCGGCCTTCCAAGTAGCTAGCACTACAGGTGTGTGCCATTATGCCTGGCTAATTTTTTTTAATTAGAAATGGAGTCTCACTGTATTGCCCAGGCTGGTCTTAAACTCCTGGGCTCAAGAGATCCTCCCACTTTGGCCTCCTGAAGTGCTGGGATTACAGATGTAAGCCACCATGCCCACCGCAATTGAGATTTGTTTCTTTTCTTTTCTTTTTTTTTTTGAGACGGAGTTTCGCTCTTGTTACCCAGGCTGGAGTGCAATGGCGCGATCTCGGCTCACTGCAACCTCCGCCTCCTGGGTTCAGGCAATTCTCCTGCCTCAGCCTCCTGAGTAGCTGGGATTACAGGCACACGCCACCATGCCCAGCTAATTTTTTTTTTGCATTTTTAGTAGAGACAGGGTTTCACCATGCTGACCAGGATGGTCTCGATCTC
>NW_022436986.1:2681825-2682823 GCF_009761245.1 Sapajus apella
AAAAAAAAAAAAAAAAAAATATGTAATGTCCTTTATCTCTTGCAATCTTTTTTTGATTTAAAGTCTATTTTGTCTGATATTAGCATATTCAGCACCTCTACTTTCTTTAGATTACTATTTGCATGGAATATCTTTTTCATCAACCTACTTGTGTCTTTGGAACCAAAGTGAGTCTCTTATAGACAGAATATAGTTAAACCATTTTTAAAAAATCTATTCTGTCAATCTCTGTCTTTTGATTGCAAGTTTAATCTATTTACATTTAAAGAAATTACTGATAAAAAATAACTTACTTCTGTTATTTTGCTATTTGTTTTCTTTATGCCATATAGGTTTTTTTTTTTGTCTCTCATTTCCTACATTACTGCTTTTTTTTCCTGCTTAGTTGATTTTTTTTTGTAGTGAAATGTTTAATTTTTTTTCTCATTTCCTTTTGTTTATATTCTTTAGCTAGTTTTTCTTTGTGATTACCATGGAGATTACATTTAATATCCAAAAGTTTTTACACTGTAATTTGAATTTTACATCAGATTACATTTAATAACATAGATAAACTTTACTCCTTTAATAGTTCTTTTCCCAGCATTTTCAGCTGTTGATGTTACAGAATTCCATCTTTTTTTTAGACAGAGTTTTGCTCTTGTTGCCTGGGCTGGAGTGCAATGGTATGATCTTGGCTCATTGCAACCTTTGCCCCCTGGGTTCAAGTGATTCTCCTGCCTCAGCCTCCCAAGTAGCTGGGACTATGGTCATGTGCCACCATGTCTGGCTAATTTTGTATTTTTAGTAGAGACGGGGTTTCTCCATGTTGGTCAGGCTGGTCTTGAACTCCTAACCTCAGGTGATCTGCCTGCCTCGGCCTCCCAAAGTGCTGGGATTATAGGTGTGTGCCACCAGGCCTGGCCCAGAATTCCATCTTTATACATTAGATATTGAAAACCATCAGCTAATAATTTTTAATGTGTTCATATCTTAAATTATATAGAAAACAAAATGTG
>NW_022436986.1:2682923-2766481 GCF_009761245.1 Sapajus apella
TGGGATTACAGGCACACGCCACCATGCCCAGCTAATTTTTTTTTTTGCATTTTTAGTAGAGACAGGGTTTCACCATGCTGACCAGGATGGTCTCGATCTCTTGACCTCATGATCCACCCGCCTCGGCCTCCCAAAGTGCTGGGATTACAGGCTTGAGCCACCGCGCCCGGCCTTCTTTTCTTTTTTTATTGAGATAGAATTTCACTCTGTTGCCCAAGCTGGAGTGCAGTGTACAGTGGCATGATCTCGGCTCACTACAGCCTCTACTTCCTGGGCTCAAGGGATCCTCCCACCTCAGCCTCCTGAGTAACTTGGACTGCAGGTGTGCACCATCAAGCCTGGCTAATTTTTGTTTGTTTGTATTGTTTTCCAGAGACAGGGTCTCACTATGTTGCCCAGCTTGATCTGAAACTTCTGGTCTCAAATGAGCCTCCCACCTCAGCTCCCCAAAGTGCTGGGATTACAGATGTGAGCCACCACGCCCAGCCCTGAGGTTTGTTTCTTAAACTATTGTCCTCCAGGGGCGGTTCCACATTCACACACCTTCATGCATTTGGCTCTTGACTGTACCTGCCTTCTCTTACCCCAGATTCTGCCAAGCTGGTCCTTAGGACGGTGGCCCTCCCACCTACCCTGAGGCCGAAATCTCTACATGTTTGCGGGCCTCACCTCCCAGGTGCCTCCCAGCACCACACGAGCCCTCTCCTAGGCCAAGAAGGCACTTTTGTACGGGGTGGGGGTCTGTTTCAGAGACTCCTAGGGCCAAGAAGGCACTTTTGTATGGGGGGGGGGTCTGTTTCAGAGACACAGATGGCTCCAAACACGTCTTCTCCATCTGTAAGAGATAACAGATGTGCATTTAAAGAAAGGAATACATACATATTTAATGATTTAGCTTAAGCAACTGGGCAAATATTCATTTTCTTAAGATGGTAATACATAATTAACTGATAATAAAATTAATTGGGTAAAACAGTCTAAAAATAATGCAGTACTTATTACATGAGGGAATATAACTGCCTTGAAAGAGGTTTAATTGTTCCAGAGACTGACAAGTCCCCAAAAGCAGCCACGGGAAGAAGGTTTTTCCCGCTCTGGAACAAGGGCTCTGAGTGGGGCTTCATGTTCATCCTGTGGGAATGGAGGGTGGAGAGGAAGATGGTTCCTTGCAATTTAACAACTTAACAATGGGTTTAGAGAGACCCTAATGTCTCCTCCCAACCCTAACCACACATCTTCACCCCTGCCAGGTCAAAAAATACAGAAAAGAAAGAATCTACCACCAGTATCCTTGTCCTAGATGACAGGAGAGAATGGTAGCATAGGAGAGACGGTAGCAGCCTCATGAACTTGCCCCTTTCACTGCCAAGTGCCAGACCCTGGGCTGGACGCTGTGGGGGAGGCTGGCTGGGCAAGTCTGCCCTGCAGGGAGGTCTGGGGTGTTTAGGGAAGGAGACAGGGACACAAAGTCCTCACAACTGCAAAAAGAAGGTTTTGGTCTTTAGATCAGTGTCCCTCACACCTTCCCGGAGGCCGAGATCGCTGACATGTTTGTGGGCCTCACCTCCCAGGTGCCTCACAACCCCACACGAGCAGAGGGGGCACGAGTCAGAGGGGAGGGAAGGTGATTGGGACTGGAGAGAGATGTCCCAGAGGAGGTAGCCTGGGCAGGTGGGCTCTGACTGGCGCCTACATGACAGGAGCCCGTAGGAAGAGGGGAGCGCAGGACAACTGGGGTTGGGTTGGACTAAAGCGGGACCGGGAAGGGTGTGGTAAGAGATGAGGCTGGATGGGTGGGCTGGAGGAGGGGGTCCCAGGTGCGAAGGAAAAGCAGCTCTGGTCCCACCATCGGCCCTGCCTTTTGTTATTAATCTCTCTTGTGAATTCAGGTGGGAAAAGGTCTGCTGAGAGTCATGCCAGAATTCACAGGAGAAAGATTCTGTAATTTCTTTGAGCTCTGTGACTCTGGACAAAGTATTCAGTATTAATGCAGTTGACCATGACGTCTTCTGTGTGTGCAACTGACAGACCAAATTACCTTTCCTTATCTCCTGGCAAGAAAAAAGGACCATTTACTTGACATATTTCATAATCATTTCACCTGCTTGCCCCTACAGAGAGCACCAGTGACCCGGCCCCCTCCCCTCCCACCCGATGCAGGAAGTATGTCGTCTAATAAGCCCAGTTTCTAAAGAATGTTTTTAATCTTGGTATAGTGAATGTGATTTGCGAGTGTATTGTTAATTCTCCATCTACTTTTTTAAAAGCACACGCTTTTGTTCTAATTCTCATCTTAGCTCATCAGGGCCAGGAGGAAGCTTCGATGTCTTCCATTTCATGGCGCTATTTGGCATTTGACAGGTGAGACCCAAAGGAGAAGGCATGGGCCAGGACACCACAGGGCAGCTGGGGGCAGACCAGTCAGGGCTCTATTCCCTCCATGCCCAGTAGGCACCATTCTCTAGGTGATGCCCCAGCCTGGGTAACTACAAAGCCTCAGAGCATTTTTTTCTAATTGTGGTAAAGTACACATAACAAAAAATCTACCATCTTAACCTTTTTGTTCTATTTTGTTTTGTTTGTTTGTTTGTTTGTTTCGAGATGGAGTCTCACTCTTGTTGCCCAGGCTGGAGTGCAGTGGCAGGATCTCAGCTCACTGCAACCTCCACCTTCTGGGTTCAAGTGATTCTCCTGCCTCAGCCTCCCCAGTAGCTGGGATTATAGGCACCCCCCACGACTCCCGGCTAATTTTTTGTATTTTTAGTAGTGACGGGGTTTCACCATGTTGGCCAGGCTGGTCTCAATTTCCTGACCTCAGTGATCTGCCCGCCTTGGCCTCCAAAAGTGCTGGGATTACAAGTGTGAGCCACCGAACTGGCCCATCTTAACCATTTTTAAGTCGACAGTTGAGTAGCATTAAGTAATTCACATTGCTGTATTACCACCACCACCATCCATCTCTAGAACTGTTTCGCCTTAACTGAAACTCTGTGCCCATTAAATAATAATTTTCCATCTCCCTCTTCCCCCCAACCTGGTAACCACCATTCTCCTTTCTGTCTCTATGAATTTTACTACTCTAGGTACCTTACATTAGTGGAATCACACCACTTATGAGGTGACTGGTTTATTTCACTTAGTGTGAAGTCCACCAGGTTCATCCGCATTGTAGCACGTGTCAGAATTGCCTTCCCGTTTGAAGCTTCCTCTTATTCCACTGTCTGTCCACACCACATTTTGTTTATCTGTTCATCTGTCAGTGGACATTTCAGTTATTTCCATCTTATGGCTATTGTGAATAATGCTATGAACAAAAATGCCACTTTAAGATCCTGCTTTCAATTCTTTTGAGTACATATATAGCCACAGTGGAAATGTTGGATTATGCAGTGATTCCATTTTTAATTTTGGGGGCAGAAGTGTTATTTCATTAACTACCACTCTGGCTTCCACCCTGCAGGCTGGAAGCCACACCAAGCATCAGATGAGAGGATAAGAAACCAGCCCTTGCCCAGAGGTTCCTGGGTCCCAGAGAACAAAATCCAAGTGTGGGAAGGGCTTGCCCACTGGCCAGGTACTGTGCACAGCCTCTCAGGGCACCTGTGGATTTCTAGTCAGTGTGTCTTGGGGCTACTGAGAACCTGGCTCTGGGCTTTGCCTTAGGAAGCAGTGGACCAGGAACTGCACACTCACATCAAATATAATAGTAAGTACAAGGGACCTTTCATGCAGTACCTCATTTAATTCTCATCTCAACCCTGGGAGGTAGGTACAATCGTCATCCCATTTTACAGATGAGAGCATCAACGCTCACGGAGGTTAATAGGTCCAAAAGAAAAGTGGCAAGGCTCAGACTCAAGCCCAGCTCAGTCCCTGTTCTTTCTACCACCTCAAGCTGCCTCTCGTGGTGTTTCAGTGTAGGGAGGAAAGGTATAGATGCTGCAGGGAGGAGTGCGTAGGAAC
This sequence comes from Sapajus apella, assembly GCF_009761245.1. NCBI lineage: Eukaryota > Metazoa > Chordata > Mammalia > Primates > Cebidae > Sapajus > Sapajus apella. Next base: position 2,686,887 of record NW_022436986.1, read on the forward strand.
AGGGATGGGGGAGAGTGGTTCTGTCCAAGGACCTGGAAGGTGCCTTGGAGGAGGCTGCCCTTTAGCAGAACCTGGAAGGACAGGTCGATGTTGGGAGGGGAAGAAGGTGCCAGAAAATGTATATCAAACTCCTTGGGTGGTTCTCTCTGGATGCAAAGAAAAGTGATAGATCTCAAATATGGTGGAGATTTGCAGGGTGTGGTGGCTCGTGCCTGTAATCTCAGCACTTTGGGAGGCCGAGGTGGGCGGATCATGAGATCAGGAGATTGAGACCATCCTGGCTAACACAGTGAAACCCCATCTCTACTAAAAATACAAAAAATTAGCCAGGCATGGTGGCGTGTGCCTGTAGTCCCAGCTACTTGGGAGGCTGAGGCAGGAGAATTGCTTGAAATCAGGAGGCAGAGGTTGCAGTGGGTGATGGGGTGAGACTCACTCTAGGAGAACGTAGGAAAAAAAAACATATCCAGGTGAGGGGTAACTAGCAAAATAAAAAAAAAAGAAAATATGGTGGAGACTTTTTTTTAGAGACTATAACTCTAGATACGTAGATTTGAAAATTGTATAAAATAATTTCCTATGAAAATAAATATTAAGACCAATTCAAAAAGGAGTTGAAAACATAAAAAGATCATGGAAGAAATTGGAAAACTTTCACTTTCTGTATTACTGTAATATTTGAACTTTTTTTTTTTTGAGGCACAGTCTTGCTCTGTCTCCCCGGCTGGAGTGCAGTGGCGTGATCCTGGCTCACTGGAACCTCTGCCTCCTGGGTTCAAGCAGCTCTCCTGCCTCAGCCTCTTGAGTGGCTGGGATTACAGGTGTGTGCCACCACGCCTGGCTAATTTTTGTATTTTTTCAGTAGAGATGGGGTTTCACCATGTTGGCCAGGCTGGACTTCAAACTCCTTACCTCAAGTGATCCACCTGCCTCGGCCTCCCAAAGTGCTAGGATTACAGACATGAGCCACCATGCCTGGTCTATAATATTTGAACTTTTAAAAATGAGCATTTGTTACTTTTGGAATCTGAAAAATATATATAAATAAAGTATGTATACTATCATGGGAATTGTTGTTTTTGAGACAGAACCTTGCTCTGTTGCCCAGGCTGGAGTGCAGTGGCATGATCTCAGTTCAGTACAACCTCTGCCTCCCAATTCAAGTGATTCTCCTGCCTCAGCCTCCTGAGTAGCTGGAAATTACAGGAGTCCACCACCACGCCTGGCTAATTTTTTGTATTTTTAGTAGAGATGGGGTTTCACCATGTTGACTAGGCAGGTCTCAAACTCCTGACCTCAGGTAATCCACCCGCCTTGGCCTCCCAAAGTGCTGGGATTACAGGCGTGATCCACTGTGCCTGGCCACATGGGAAATATGTATGATATTAAGTATAAAAAGCAGATTGCATAACCAGGCATGGTAGTGCACACCTGTAATCCCTGCACTTTGAGAGGCCAGGTGGGAGGATCACTTGAGGCCAGGAGTTCAAGACCAGCCTGGGCAACATAGCAAGAATTGATATCTACAAAAAATTTAAAAATTAGCCAGTATAATGGCACGTGTCTGTAGTCTCAACTACTCTGGAGACTGAGGCAAGACGATCACTTGAGCCCAGAAGTCCAATGCTGCAGTAAGCCATGATCACACTACTACAAGCTAGCCTGGGAGACAGAGTAAGACCTTATCTCTAAACAAACCAAAAAAATTAATTTAATTAAATTTTTTAAAAAGCAGGTTGCAAATTGGTATATATAGAGAGTGGCCCCCACTTATGTGAGTAAATATGTAAATGTCAGTGGGTATTTACAAGGATATTTACCACAACTTCACCAATGGTTATTCCTGGATAGTAGAGCTATGGATGGCTTTCTTTTTCTATTTTCTTTTTTTAATGAAAAATGAATAAAACAAAAGTTTGTAATTGCCTGCCAGGACCACCATAAAAAATACCACAGACTGGACTGGGTGGCTTAAACAACAGAAGTTTATTTTCTCATAGTTGTGGAGGCTGGAAACCCAAGTTCAAGGTGCTGGCAGGCTTGGTTCTCCTGAGGCCTCTCTCCTTGGCTTGCCAACAGCCGCCTTCTTGCTGTATCCTCCCAAGGCCTTTGCCCCCTGCACATACATCCCTGGTGTCTTTCTTCTTATAAGGACACCAGTCATATTGCATGAAGGCCCAACCCTTATGACCTCATTTTACCTTAATTACCTCCTTAAAGACCCTGTTTCCATATACAGTCACGTTGGGGTTTAGGGCTTCAACCTATGAATTGTGGGGGAACACAATTTCGTCTGTAGCAAAAGTTAGTTTGAAAAAGAAAAAGAAACTAGGCCAACCACAGTGGCTTATGCCTGTAATCCCAGCACTGTGGAAGAAGGCCAAGGTGGGCTGATCACTTGAGGTCAGGAGTTCAAGAGCTGCCTGGCCAACATGGTGAAACCCCATCTCTACTAAAAATGCCAAAAAAAAAAAAAAATTAGCCAGGCACGGTGGCAGGCACCTGTAGTCCCTGCTACTCAGGAGGCTGAGGCATGAGAATTGCTTGAACCCATGGAGTGGACGCTGCAGTGAGCTGAGATTGTGCCACTGCATTCCAGCTTGGGCAACAGAGCAAGACTCTGTCTCAAAAAAGAAACAAAATAAAGCTTGTTAAAGCCCTTACAAAAGGACCCAGAGAGTTCTTAGGATGAATTTTGTCAGTTTCACTTAACAATTAATTTCTTTCTTTCTTTTTTTTTTTTTTCCAAGACGGAGTTTCGCTCTTGTTACCCAGGCTGGAGTATAATGGTGTGATCTTGGCTCACCGCAAGCTCCACCTCCTAGGTTCAAGCAATTCTCCTACCTCAGCCTCCCGAGTAGCCAGGACTACAGCCATGCGCCACCATGCCCAGCTAATTTTTGTATTTTCAGTAGAGACAGGGTTTCACCATGTTGACCAGGATGGTCTCAATCTCTTGACCTCGTGATCCACCCGCCTTGGCCTCCCAAAGTGCTGGGATTATAGGCTTGAGCCACTGCGCCCGGCCAACAGTTAATTTCTCTGCTATGCAATCTTTCCCAGAGCTTAGAAAAAAGTTAAAAATTTTCCAATTAATTGTATACACTTTGCATAACTCCAATACCAAGACTTGATGTTACAAGAGCACAGGATAAGGTCTATCTATCTAAAATCAAGAGTCAACATCATACTAATGATAAAACACTAAACCCAGTCTAGAGGAATTTGGATTAAAGTCAGAATGAAGACAAAGGTATCAGTTAGGTATCAGCAATGCTAGCTGCTCTAAGGAACATAACTCCAAACCTCAATGGCTGAACACAATGGAAATATATTACTTATTTACACAAAGAGCAATGAGAATTCCTGGTTAGCTAGCTGCTTCCCATGTGGCCATGCAGGGCCCTCAATTGCTTCTGCCGTCCCCTAGAGCCACTGCCAGCTCCTCTGACAGCAGACAGGAAGAAAGACAGTAGCAGATTGTGTGGGAGGTTTTATGGACCAACCAGGGAAGGCACTTATGTCACCTCCACCCACAGTCCAGTGACTAGAACCTGGTCACACAGCCACTTCTAACTGAAAGGGAGGCTGAGAAATGTTATCTCCTTCTGTGCCCAGCAGGAAGAAGAAACAGGTGATGTTGCAGCATTTCTTTTTTTTTTTTTTTTTAAGATAGATTTTTGCTCTTGTCACCCAGGCTGGAGTGCAATGATGCAATCTTGATTCACTGCAACCTCCATCTCCTGGGTTCAAGCGATTCTCCTGTCTCACCCTCCAGAGTAGCTGGGATCACAGGTGCCCGCCACCATGCCCAGCTAATTTTGTATTTTTAGTAGAGACAGGATTTCACCATGTTGGCCAGGCTGGTCTTGAACTCCTGACCGCCTTGGCCTCCCAAAGTGCTGGGATTACAGGCGTGAGCCACTGGGCCCGGCCTGTTGCAGCATTTCTTACAGAATACTGCACTATCGTCTCCAGGACTTTTGTTGACAAGTCACTGATGTTTTCTGCACATCCTGATGTGCAGCAGGCAATGACTACTACCTGAGCACCATCCCAGTTTCAGAGATTAAAAATGTGAAAAACTTGCAATTGATGAAATACTCGATAGGAGTGGTAGGTGAAGTTGTAGGAGAGGCTACGCTTGTAAAAGGCCCATGGGTGAGCCAGGGCTTTCCGGGCATAACCCCAAAGGCCAAAAACATAAACGAAAGCCTTAACTACATAAAAACAAAAAAATCCCTTATATCAAAAAAGAACATTGAAAGGAGAAGGGTCCACTGTGGGGGAAATCTTTGCAGTGTGTGATAGAGAATGAGTAGGCTTGCTATTTAAAGAGACCTCACAAATCAAGAGTGAAAAAGGTGAACAAAATGGATAAAGAACATAACAGGAAATTAATAAAAGAAGAACTAAAAATGGTTAAATATGTTAATGATATAAAACTATTTAGCAGTCAAAGAAGCACAAATTAAAACTACCATGTAATACCATGTTTTACCATGAGATTGGCAGAGATGTGAAAACTCATAATGGTGTTTGCAAAGACTGGCAAGTAAAGGCTATTAAACCTCTGGAAAGGGAAAGATGGGTGCCCTGTTTACCTCTGTGGATGATAAGGTCTTGGAAACACTTATGCCTATTGATCCAGCAGTCCCACCTCTGGAATGGATCCTAAGGAAACAAATGAAGAGATCTAAAAGACCTATGTACAAAGCTGCTAATTAACTTTAATTTGTATCAAGTTATACATGCACATGACTTCAAAGGTCAAAAAATTCTACAAGATTTGTTATGAAGGTCAGCAATTCTCTGAAGCCCCTTCCCAAGTCATGGCTCTGCTCTGCTTTTTCAGTACTAGAGATACAATTTTTTCTTTTTCTGTTTTGAGACAAGATCTCACTCTGTCTCCCAGGCTGGAGTGCTGTGGCATGATCACAGCTCCCTGCAGCCTCGACCTTGAGGGTACAAGCGATTTTCCCTTCTCAACGTCCTGAGAAGCGGGAACCACAGGCATGTGCCACCATGCTCAGCTACCTTTTATCGTTTGTTGTAGCCGGAGGTCTCCCTGTGTTGCCAGGCTGGTCTCGAACTCCTAGACTCAAGCAGTCCTCCTGCCTTGGCCTCTCAAAGGGTTGGGATTACAGGCATGAGCCACCACACACAGCCTCAGAAAGACTATTTCAATCCTTTAAGTATCTACTGTATTTTCTTTAAATACCATGCTTATATTGCTACTTCTTGATTTTTCAGGTTTATACATTATACAGTGATTTGTCATTATGGAAGGGGAGAATTTGGCTCTCATCAACCACTCACAATACCCCCCCACCCTGGAATAAAACAGGTATGAATACATGTTTTCCCACCCTCATAGCCTCCCAATATAGTTATTTGTAATTCTGATCAGATCAATATTTGGTATTTACTTCATTCTGACTGTAAATCTATTTTCAAGATTTCTAGAGTTAATAATTGCAATTGTCTTGAGGTTTTTCTCTTTTTTTTTTTTTTGAAACAGAGTCTCACTCTGTCTCGCAGAAGTGCAATGGCACAATCTTCGCTCACCGAAGCTTCCACCTCCCAAGTTCAAGTGATTCTTTTGCCTCAGCCTCCTGAGTAGCTGAGACTATAGGCATGCGCCACCATGCCCAGCTAATTTTTGTACTTTTAGTAGAGATGGGGTTTTGCCATGTTGGCCCATCTGGTCTCAAACTCCTGACCTCAGGTGATCCACAGCGTTGGCCTCCCAGACTGCTGGAATTACAGGCACGAGCCACTGCACCGAGCCCAATTGTCTTGCTTTTACCATTGGCTTGGTTTACTAATTTTCATTACTAATTTAACCACAAACTCTTCCCTTCAGAATTTTGAACATATTCCTCCATTGTTTTCTGGCGTCCATTGATGCTGTTAAAGAATCAATGTTAAAGAATCAATCCGTTCGGATCCGTGATCCTTTGTATGAAATCTGCTTTTTCTCTGCAAACTTGTAGGATCTTTTCTTTGTGCCAGATGCTTGTGTTCTTCAATTCTAGGTTTTTTGAAAACAAAATATTTTTTAAGTTTCTTTCTTTTTTTTTTTTTTCAGGACAGAGTCTTACTTTGTCACCCAGGCTGGAGTGCAGTGGTTTGACCATAGCTCACTGCAGCCTCAAACTCCTAGGCTCAGGTGATTCTCCCACTTCAGCCCCCCAAGTAGCTAGGACTACAGGTGTGTGCCACTATGCCTGGACAATTTTTTAATTTTTAATCTTTTTTGCAGAAGCCATCGGTACCATCTAGCTAAGCTAGGTTGAAGATACTCTGGACTCAACAATTCTATGTTAGGGCACATGCCCTAGAACATCTCTCCTGTGTGTGCACAAAAAGATAGTGATACCTGTGATCCCAGTGCTTTGGGTGGTCGAGGCAGAAGGATCACATGAGGTAAGAAGTTTGAGATCAGCCTGGGCAACATAGCAAGACACTGTTTCTACAAAAAATTTAAAAATTAGCCAGGCATGGAGGCATGTGCCTGTAGTCTTAGCACTCAGGAGGCTGAGGCAGGAGGATCACTTGAGCCCAAGAGTTTGAGGTTACAGTGAACTATGATCGTGCTACTGCATTCTAGCCTGGGTAACAGAGCAAGACCCTGACCTAAAAAAAAAAAAAAAAAAAAAGACATTTACAAGAATGCTTATGGCAACGTTGTTTATAATGACAAATAAAAGAGAAAGATATAATAAATCCTTTTTGACAGTTGAATGAATAAAGATGGCACAGTTATATAAAACATATATAATATTGAGTAAATACACAAGACATACAAGGAGGCAATTTGGCTCACACCTGTAATCCCAGCACTTTGGGAGGCTGAGGCAAGAGGATCACTTGAGCTCAGGAGTTCGAGACCAGCCTGGATAACATCTTGAGACCTTTTCTCTACTTAAAAAAAAATTAACTAGGCATGGTGGCATGTGCCTGTAGTCCTGGCCACTCAGGAGGCTGACATGGGAGGGTTGCTTGAGCCTGGGGAGTTTGAGGCTGCAGCAAGCTATGATTGCACCACTGCACTCTGGCCTGGGGGACAGAGGAAGACCCTGTCTCAAGAGAAAAGAATTGCAATCCTACTTAAAATTGCAGTATTTCATCCCTGGCTCTCCAGCTTCCCTTCTTTTTTCCCTCTGTACATCTCACATTCTAGCATATTTCATAATGTATCTCAATTTCATACCTTTTGTTTATGGTTTGACTCACGCCACCAGAATGTGCATCCCATGAGAGCAATGATCCTGTTGTTTACGGATATTCCCAGGGCTTAGGATGGTGCCTCACATATAGTAGGTTCTTAATAAGTAAATGTTTGTGAATTTGTGAATGAATAAAAGACAGGAACCGCTACTGAAAGTTTAAAACCATGCAAAGCAATACCACTTATCATTGATGGATAAACACGCAGTTCAGAATTGGGTTACCTCTGGTGACAGAGGTGGGGAGCAGGATCAGGAAGGGGGCACCCAAGCGTCTTCCAGTGTCCCTGTAAGATTATATTTCCTAAGCAGGGCAATAGAGATGGAAATGTTTGTTTTATTATTATGGACAAGTTTTGCATGGTAGAGAAATTCTACATCACAGCTTAAAAAAAAAAAAGGAACAACAAGCTGCAGCAGGTGTTGGAATCTCCCTGGGTTTTTCACATGACCTCATGGGACAGGTGTGCACAGGGGGCTTCCTGGAAGCCCAGCTCAGAGCAAGGTGGGGCCTGAGACTGGTGGTTCTTCCAAAGCTCCCTAAGTAGGGGGAATCCCAGTCAGATCAAGAGAGGAAGTAGCAGCCTAGGAGGTCACCTCTTCTGGATGAGATGGGGAGAGAAGGCCAGAATGAAGGTTGGTCTTATGTTGTCTTATTAACAGCCCAACAAGTTCTCCTAGCCTATTGCCCAGATAAAGCTGATTCATCAAGACAGGGAATTGGAATAGTAAGAGTTTAATACTTGTAGAGCTGGCTAAACAGGAGACTGAAACTTTAAATCAGCGCCTTGAGAATTCAAAAATGGGTCTTTTAAGGATAATTCGGCGGGTATGAGGCCAGGGAGTGGGGAGTGTGGATTGGTCGGGTTGAAGATGAAATCTTATAGGGTGGAAGTGGATTCTCTATTTTTTTGGAGACAAAATCTCCCTCTGTCACCCAGGATGGAGTGTGGTGGTGCCATCTCGGCTCACTGCAGCCTCTGCCTCCCAGGTTCAAGCAATTTTCCTGCCTCAACCTCCCAAGTAGCTGGGATTGCAGATGTGTACTACCACACCCAGTTAATTTTTGTATTTTTAGTAGAGATGGGGTTTCACCATGTTGGCCAGGCTGATCTCAAACTCCTAACCTCAAATGACCCGCCCACCTTGGCTTCCCAAAGTGCTGGGATTATAGGCATGAGCCACTGCACCCGGACTGAAGTGGATTCTTGCCATCTTCTGTTCCTGGGTGGGATCACAGGACTGGTTGAGCCTGATTACAGGGTGGGACCAGCTGGTGCATCAGAGTACACCAGCAGTGCAGGGTCTGAGAAATACCTCAAGTGCCAATCTTAGGTTTCACAATCGTGATGTTATCCCTAGGAGCCATTGGGAAGGTTCAGAATCTTGTAGCTAGCTGTGTGACTCCTAAACCATAATTTCTAATCTTGTGGCTAGCTGGCTAGTCTTACAAAGGCAGTCTGGTCCCAGGCAAGAAGGAGTTTGTTTAGGGAAAAGGCTGTTAGCATCTTTGTATCAAAGTTAAACTATAAACCAAGTTCCGCCTACGCCCGGGAATGAACAGGACAGCTGAGACGTTAAAGGCAAGATGGAGTTGGTTAGGTCAGATCTTTTTTACTGTCATTTTTTTTTGTCTTTTTTGAGATGGAATTTTGCTCTTGTTGCCCAGGCTGGAATGCATTGGTGTGATCTTGGCTCACTGCAACTTCTGACTCCCAGGTTCAAGTGATTCTGCTACCTCCCAGTAGCTGGGATTACAGGCACCTGCCACCACGCCCAGCTAATATTTTTGTATTTTTAGTAGAGACGGGGTTTCACCATGTTGGCCAGGCTGGTCTTGAACTCCTGACCTCAGGTGATCTGTCAGCCTTGGGCTCCCAAAGTGCTGGGATTACAGGTGTGAGCCACCACACCTGGCCACTGTCTTAATTTTCACAAAGGTGATTTCATCTTCACCCAGGAGCGGGGACTTGCTGCTGGATCCCCATCAGACATGCACTGCTGTCAGTCAGCTCTGGGTTTCGCTTTAGGATACCTGGGAGCTCTCCTGTTCAGAATCTGATTCCCTGTTGGAAGCTCTGCCCAGAATTTCTCACAACTCAGTCTCCATCCTGACCCCTACCCCCATCAATAATGGGGAAAAAAAACTTGGACCCTGTTTGTCTACATCACAGGCTGCTATGAGAATCAAAAAGGGTGAAAAAAATCGCAGTTAGACTTTGGTCTCTACCAACCTCCCTGTGGGTAGAGACCAAAGTCTAACTGCAATTTTGCATTTTTTCTTAAGCATCTCCCTATTGGTTGATTGAGTGTGTTTGCCATTTTCTTTGCTATAAACAGCACTGCAATGAACATCTTTACATGCCTGCATATGGGAGAAGGGAAAACTTCCCCTTTACCCTCTGAAGGTTCACTGAAAATCAACTGACAAAAGGCAGATTGGTAGGAGAAAAAGCATACACATTTATCAACATTCATGGGAAACAATTACAGTGAGATTACCCCAACCCCCCCAATTTGGTACAGTAGTTTATGCACCCTTTATCCTAGGGGAGCGAAGAGATGGGGAGTGTAAGCCGTTCTTTTAAGGAGCAGTAAATGATTATTGGCCAGGCACGTGGCTCATGCCTATAATCCCAGCACTCTACAAAGGCTGAGGCAAGCGGATCACAAGGTCAGGAGTTCAAGACCAGCCTGGCCAAAATGGTGAAACGCCGTCTCTACTAAAAATACAAAAATTAGCTGGGCATGGTGGCATACGCCTGTCATCCCAGCTGCTCGGGAGGCTGAGGCAGAGAATTGCTTAACCCGGGAGGCAGAGGTTGCAGTGAAATGAGATCACACCACTGCACTCTAGCCTGGGTGACAGAGCGAAACTCTGTCTCAAAAAAAAAAAAATTATATATAATAAAAGATTATTAAAGAGATTGAATGGACTAGGGAGACAGAAATTAACTTGTAAATGGAATGAGCCTGAGAGGCAGGCATTATCTTGTGGAAAAGCCCATCCAGGTGTGATTGCCTTCTTCTGGCTTCTTTTCTGCAGTAGATAATGGGGCAACAGGGGGGATAAAAGGCAAATGTGTTTCTTTTGGCAAGATGCTTTCTAGGTCAGATAAGGAAATTCCAGAGAGTCCCCCCAAGCCCTTGAGGGGTGAGAGGGGGAGAACAAGACAAGGTTAGAGATACTTTGATGCTGAGTCTTATTTCTGAGGCCTTTCAGTTTTCAAAAGCACTCAGCATGCCCAAGCACCATATTTTGGGGAATCGTTTTCTGCACGCTAACACTTACATTTTGCTTTATAAAAAATATTATTTCACTGGGATAAATCCCAAAGGAAATAATTCGTCAGAGTATATAAATGCTGATCAACCTGATAATCTAAAGGATAAGCATCCTGTTCTAAAGAGTTAATGCGGCCAGGTGCAGTGGCTTACGCCTGTAATCTCAGCACTTTGGGAAGCCAAGGTGGGTGGATCACCTGAGGTCAGAAGTTCGAGACCAGCCCAGCCAGCATAGTGAAACCCTGTTTCTACTAAAAATATAGAAATTAGCTGGGCATGGTGGCACACACCTGTAAGTCCAGCTCTTTGGAAGACTGAGGCAGGAGAATTGCTTGAACCAGGGAGGTGGAGGTTGCAGTGAGCTGAGATTGCACCACAGCATTCCAGCCTGGGCAATAGGGTAAGACTCCATCTCAAAAAAAAGAGTTAATGCAAGTGCAGAGTTTAAGGATGACAGTCCAGGAAACAGACTCCAGAGGAATAGAATCAGTGCTTTGAAATGAACAAGTTAAGGTTTTACTTGTATAGGTAGAAACCAAGAAGTTTAGCAGGATCACTAAAGTTTAGCAGCCTTTTCCGTATGAGACTGGTTTATGAATTACAGCAATCTGATTGGTTGCACCTTGTTCCTTTTCAGGAAAGGTATAGTCAACAATCCATCTTGAGTAAATTGATTGTCATAGAGCCTTTCGTGCTATCTGGTCTGAGTCAGGTGCAAGAGAGGAAAGATGGCAATTAACTTATAAGGAGAGTCAGTAATTAAGAAAAAGGTGTCTTTCCTCCAGTGCCCTTTAGTCTTTTACAACATTTTACAAAAGAATGTAGGTAAGGAAAAAGTTAATCTATAATCAGAGAAACAGAGATTGCAGCTGCCTGTTATGTGACTCAGGTCCCGCAGTCTCATTTCCTTTAAAGGCTCCAAATAAAATTCCAACAGGTTTGTAAGCCGACAGGAAGGGTCTCCAGGGACTATAGGCATTTAGTCAACTGGAGCAATCAGCCTCTTTGACAGCCTCCTGCTTTGCAGCTTATTTCCCCAAACCCTGTGTTGAACGTGGTCACGTAGTTGCTGGCACCAGCTCCTGACAGATCCAGGCAACTACTAGATCAAGCCTGTCCAACCGGTGGCCCAGGATGCAGCCCAACACAAATCATAAACCTTAAACACGATGAGATTGTTTTTTTAGCTCATTAGCTATCATTAGTATTAGTGGTTTTATGTGTGGCCTAAGACTATTCTTCCAGTGTGGCCCAGGGAAGCCAAAAGATTGGACACCCCTGTTCTAGATGAACCTGAGTACACATTCATCATGACCATGCTGAAGTTTCCACCTCAGGAGGAGCTACAGCTTCATCACCATCACACAAAACCTGTGAGCTAGCACGGTGACACCCTGCGTCTGTCCCAGCAGGACCCCTCGCCCCTCCATCACTGCATAAAACCTTCCGATCACTTTCATTCAGGGAGACACAGCTTTGGAGAATCCTCCCAGGACTCTCCTTACCTGTGATGAGTCATAAAACTCCTTCTGATCCAAACCTGTGTTCTCGTGGAGAGCCACTGGAGGTTCACCAGGTATATGAACCCCAGTTTTTTCTGGGTAACAGGTTGAATGTGAATTACTTATTTTCACAAGCTGTTGACGTGTTCTGTCAAATCGCTGTTTCCTAAAGAGTTGGCTCTGGTGACATATAAGTGTGTGGGACCATTGCATCTTATCCCAGGAGATTCACTCCTGATCTGGCATCCTTCAAAATCTGCTGAATTCAAAACGATCCTCTACTTCCTGCTCACCAGGTCTGAAAAGAAAAAAAAGACTACACCTGACCAAAGACAGGGGGAGGCATTTATATTAGTTTGCCAGTTTGAGGAAATGCCTTACTTGGCAGTCTTGTAAATCCAGTTAATGGCTCACTTACCTGGACAGCTTTGAAATGACCTATTTTGGGCATACATTTTAAAAGTCAGGAGAGCTGAGACAAAATGAGAATTTATTAGTATTTAACATTTGATGAAATACCTTGAATATTTAAAATGCTCATAAAATGCTATTCACTGTGTTTATTTTTATTTTATTTTATTTATATTTTGAGACAGGATCTCACTCTGTTGCTTATGCTGGAGTGCAGTAGCATGATCACAACCTACTGCAGCCTCAGCCTCCTGGGCCCAAGCAATCCTCCTACCTCAGCCTCCCACGTAGCTGGGACTATAGGCATGAGCCACCACACCTGGCTAATTTTTGTATTTTTAGCAGAGATGGGGTTTTGTCATGTTGCCCAGGCTGGTCTCAAACTCCTGACCTCAGGTGATCCACCTACCTTAGCCTGGCAAAGTGCTGGGATTACAGGCAAAAGCCACCGCGCCTGGCTGACACTGTGCCATTTCTGCCACATCATCTCCACCATTGGGCACTATGGTTTTGTTTTGGTTTTTACCCTAAACAAATAGGACGTCTAACTAGCAAGTTTGGAGCTCCAGGCCTTGAGATCCATTTGTAAGAGTAGGGAAGAAGGAAGCAATATAATATATGTGCCAGCTAATAATTACGTGTTCTGCTTATTAAGAATTTACTTTTGGCCAGGCGCGGTGGCTCACGCCTGTAATCCCAGCACTTTGGGAGGCCAAGGCGGGTGGATCATGAGGTCAGGAAATCGAGACTATCCTAGCTAACATGATGAAACCCCCTCTCTACTAAAAATACAAAAAATTAGCCGGGCATGGTGGCATAAGCCTGTAGTCCCAGCTACTTGGGAGGCTGAGGCAGGAGAATTGCTTGAACCCTGGAGAGGGAGGTTGCAGTGAGCTGAGATCACGCCACTGCACTCCAGCCTGGACGACAGGGCAAGATTCCATCTTAAAAAAAAAAAAGAATTTACTTTCTCCCAACCCCTGTGCCAAGCGCTTGTGTGATCTCATTTATCCTTGGATCCTTTTCTGCAGGTCCAGTTACCCCCATATTACAGACAAGGAAACTGAAGTCCAGGTCCTGGAGAGAGAGGGAGAGAGAGAGCACCATTCTGGAATGACGCAGGAAGAGTCAGATAACAAAAATAGGACTGATAAGAGGTAGCGGCACTGCCGCAGGCTGTCGCCAGCTTCCAGCTCATCGTTCAAGCTTCTGGGTCTTGACTCTGCCCTAAGGAGCGGCTGAGGGCCGGGTGATGACCCCCTGGGTCTCACGTTCCTGCAAGGGAAGGCAGAGCTGACTGCCTTTCCTTTCTCCACACAGAGCAGCAGGGGAGTCGTGACCTGCGAGGCTCAGCAGAGCATGAGCCTGGCCATTGCCAAGTGGCCTGCCTGCCCGTGCTGTGGTTACACCGTCTTCACGCTGGCTCCAGAACCCCAAGAACTCAGGTTTGCCCTTTCGTTCATCCTCCAAACACGTGTTGAGCACTGACTGTGAATGCAGCAGCTGTGATGGGGCTGAACTTAGGGCCAAGGAGCCAGGCTCCACTCCACTGTGACACCAGATGTGGGGCTCTTAGTCACCTTCGTGGCCTCTGACCGCAGTTTCCTTATCTGTAAGACGGGGATGGTGATGACTATCTCGGAGGGTTGTTGTGAGGCTTAAGTGAGAAGACGGACGTGGCTGAGGCCAGCACAGGGCCCTGTAAACTGTGAACAGACAGGGGCTCTCCAGGTGCACTCTGAGTATGACTCAGGCACCCACTGGGGATGCTCGCTGGCCCGGCACTGATACCCAGAATGGACCACAAGAGAGAAAGTGGCAGGCTAGCAGGAGGGACGCACTTTTACTAGGGGCTGGGAAGGGTTCTGGGAGGGCTTCCTGGAGGAGGTAGTGTTTGCACCAAATGAAAACCGGTTCTATTCAGTGATGAGCCATGCTGCCTGCAATCAGAACTTCCATTTAAAAACTAGACAGAAGACTTCCCCGAGGCGGTAACCTCAGACCAACTCCTGCACCCAGAAAGGACATCCTTAGAGCATTTTGGGGGAAATCTGCCCACCCCTCTGTATTTTCTTTTCTTTCTTTTTCTTTTCTTTTTTTTTTTTGAGACTGGGTCTCCTTCTGTCGCTAGGCTAGAGTGCAGCATTATGACCACAGCTCACTGTGGCCTCTGCCTCCTGGCACCAAACAATCCTTCGGTCTCAACCTCTGGAGCAGCTAGGATTACAAGCGTGCACCACCACACGTGGCTAATTATTTAGTTTTGGTAGAGATGGAGTCCCACTATGTTGCCCAGGCTTTCCTCTGTCAAATGACAGACATGATTCAATCATTCATTCATTCAATACATTTTTATTGAGCACCTACTGGGAGGTGCCAGGTATTATTCTTGGTACTGGAGCTATGGCAGTGAATGAAACAAAGCCCCTGCTCTCAAAGCTTACATCCTGGTGGGCAGAGAGGAAAACTAGACAATAAACAGAGAAATAAAGATGTATCAGGTTGGCGGTGATTGTCAAGGGGCTAGATGAGGCGGAGGGAGGGTGGGCAGGAAGTGATGCCATCAGGGAAGCCAGTCCTGCGGTCAGCAGGACACGAGGCTCAGACCCTATAGACATGGAGAGAGCAGGGAATGTTCCAGGCAGGGGAATAGCAGGTGCCGGAGGCCTGAGTGCCGGGCAGAGGGGACCCCACGTGAGACCACAGGAAAGCTGGAGACAGAGAGGGAGGTCAGAGGCAGTGGTGTTGGCCTCCATGGGCCGTGATTAGGACCCTGGCCTTACCCCGAGGGAGACAGAAGCCTTTGGGGAGCTTCCTTAGAGGAGCAGCGGCTTGGCTCTGGCTGCCTAGAAGGAGAGACCGAAGCAGGCCCAGGGCGGACACAGAAGGGGGCCGGGAGGCTGGGGCAGCAGGGCTGAGCTGCGGGAAGAGGTTGGCTTCCGGGTGTGTTTAAAGTTGGAGCCATGAGGATTTGGGGATGGGTTAGACTCCCTACTCCTGAACGTCCTCGCAGGACCACAGGGTTCCTAGTAGGCTCACCAAATACTGTCTGGAAGCCTCCTCATTCCACAGGCGATTGTGAAAATAAGACCCTAAGTGTTTCATTTTGTTGTTGTTTTCCTGAAATAAAACCAAATACAATGACTAAGAAAAGCTCCTCTTCCACCTCCAGGGAGCTGCTCCTTCTGGTGGAGGGTTGGCTCCTGATTTAGATGCTTTTCATAAACGAATTACAGGGAGAGGCAGGCCTAGGAGCAGGTCTGGGGCAGCTCCTCCAGCTGGGCAGCTGCCCGGGGTGCCCTGCAGGCTCACAGGGGCTGCTGGGATGCCTGGCTTCTGCCTGCAGTGAGCAGCTCTCGGTCCCTATGGGGGAAGCTCTTCATCATCAGGAGAGGGCTTGGGGGCACGCAGGGGCTTTGGTCTTTCTCCTCAGAGCAATGAGGAGCCATGGAAGGTGGCAGGCAGGGGAGGGACAGGACCAGATTTGCTTTTTAGAGGAGACCCTTGGGCAACCCCAGGAGATCAGGTTGGAGGAGGCAAGGCTGGAGGCCCAGAGGTCTGGGCGGGGCCTTCAGGAAGGAGCGGACGGAAGGTGTGTAGAGCCCCTAAAAGGCGGGGAGTTGTTCCCCGGACTGCCCCTTGTTGGCCGTGGCTCTGCCCTGGGGCCCAGGCCTGATGTCCACCTTGCCAGGGCCTGAGTTCCTGCAGGTGCAGCCACACAGGGCCTGAGCTGGCGCAGCTCTGTGGGGCCTGTTCCAGGCTAGTGACTCACTGCTGAACGGCTTTGGCAGAAGGAGGCAGTTCTACCTTTCACAAAATTCATCACAGTTCAAGCTTTTGACCCCAAACAGCGGCAGATGACAGAGGGATTTCCTGAGGTGGTTTGTGGGACTTTTGCTGAAATGGTAGCATGAACTTCAGCTGGGCCCACAGGGAGCCATCCCACGCCTCCATCCCCTTGCTCCTCCTTGGCCTGTCCTAAATCAGGGATGGGACCATGGTCCTCGTCCAGGGCAGCCTTGGCCTTTAAGCAGTGTGCCTGAGCTCCTCCCTCAGGTTCTGCTCCAACCCTTTCCCTCAGAAGAATCTCCACTCCCCGCTGTGTGTTCACACAGCAAGGCCTGTGCCTCCTCCTCCAGGAAGCTGCACTCTGCCCAGATATCCTTGGATGGTGCTAACTCATGAGGTGTGGGGAGTATGGAAGCCCAGCTTCCTTGCCTGGGGTTTTGATAACCCTGAAATGTAACTTACATTCCAGAGTGGCCCTCAGGATCAGAGGGGAGCAATGCCGTGCTGGACTTGGCCAGACATGGCG
Organism: Sapajus apella; assembly: GCF_009761245.1. NCBI lineage: Eukaryota > Metazoa > Chordata > Mammalia > Primates > Cebidae > Sapajus > Sapajus apella. The sequence goes on from NW_022436986.1 coordinate 2,703,632, forward strand.
CTATTTGTTTTCCTTCCCTCCCCTCGCTGGCTTCCCACTCCTTTTCTGTTTATTCTGGGAGCACTTCCTTAATAAATTGCTTGCTCATTAATCCTCAGCAGAGGATTAATGCTTCTGGGGATCCGACCCAAGACACAGTTTCCAGGTTCACTCCTGCTGTTTCTCAGCTTAGACGGATCCTCCTTGACTGTGCCCCTGTAAAACAGAATGCAATGCAGAGCTTGTCTTCTACAGGGAAGCTTCCCAGTGGGACCAGTCCTGCCCTGAGGTCCCATGACACCTTGGGGGGCCCTGTTCCTGGTCCTGGGAGGTAGCCCCTCCCCTTGGCTCCACCCACAGTTGAATCTGCACACAAAGTTGTTCTCCCCACCTTGGCTCTTGACTCCACCCCCACCTCACATCCTCTCTGGGCCTCTGTTGCTCCATCTGTACAATGGGGGCATGGGCTCTGCCCCTGTGAGCGGTAACACGACTCTGGTTCTGGATTCCTGCTCCCTACTTCACCCTGCGGTAGCTGAGCCAGGACATCTGGAAAAGAGGAGCCCAGCTTGTTCAAAAGTAACAGCTGGGTCCTGGCTCAGAGAATCAACCATTCTGGCTGTTACAGCTCATTACCAAACCCCAGCTAGGCCCTGAGAAGGATTAAGGAAACTGCTCTGGTAAAAAATCCCCAACAGAAAGAATGCTCTCCCTCCCAGGGAGTCCTAGAAATCTGACTACGGTAATCTTCTCCTGGCGGTCTCCAACCAAAGCACATTCCAGGTATTTGCATGCCAGAGGGGCCAGCTGGGTATCTGTGCGGTTGGCCAATGCCTGGCAGAAAAGTGGCCCAAGGTGCCAGCTTTCTGATTCATGGGCAGCACTTTGGGTAGTGGCAGCTGCTGAGGGAGCTTTGTTAGGCTGCATCGCCCCATGGAGAGAATCTGAGGCTGGATGGCAAGAAGCCTGGACAGGCCGCTGCTCTGCCTTGAACCTGCTGGTGACCCAGGCAGGCCACTGTCCCTTGTTAACCCTCAGCTTTTCCACTTAAAAACTGGGAATGGTATCCCCACTTACAGGAATTTACTCACTTACACAGAATATGTCTATGGAGTATTCACCCTGTGGGGACCCAGGCTGGGCACGGGGACCGTCAAAAGGCTTGGACCCTACCCTGTCCTTTCCCTGTGTTGCTCCCAGGCTTGAAGCTGGGAAGGTAAAAGGAGAGGATCAGAGGAAGAAAAGGGGTATGTATGTGGGGGCCACATTAGCACAAAACCGGAGGCCTGCAACCGTGATGCCTTGATGCCATGGATGAATAAGCAGATGTGGCCGAAGGAGCCACTGGGGTTGGCTGGCAGGTCAGGACAGGGCAGCCATCAGAGTTCTGGTCACATGCTTCAGTGTTACTGGGTTAATCTATTTTCTGCTGTTATCACAGAATACCGCAGACTGAGTAACTTATAAGGAAAAGAACTTTATTTGGCACATGTTTCTGGAGGCTGGGAAGTCCAAAAATTAGTGTCAACATCTGGAGACGGTCATCCCATGGCAGAAGGCATCACGTGGCCGGCATGCACATAAGACAGAGAGAGAAATGGGGCCAAACTTGTCCTTTGATCAGGAGCTCATTCTTGCTGTAAGTAACTCGCTCCCACAATAACTGCATTAATCTCTTCATGAGGGCAGATCGCTGATGACCCAATCACCTCTAAAGGTCTCACTTCCCAGCACTGTCACAATAGCAATTAAAAACTTTTTTTTAAGATGGAGTTTCACTCTTTCACCCAGGCTGGAGTGCAGTGGCACAATCTTAGCTCACTGCAACCTCTGCTCCGGGTTCAAGCAATTCTCCTGCCTCAGCCTCCTGAGTAGCTGGGACTACAGGTGCGGGTCACCACACCCAGCTAATTTTTTATTTTTAGTATAGATGGGGTTTAGCCATGTTGGCCAGGCTGGTCTTGAACTTCTGACCTTAGGTAATCCACCCTCCTCAGCCTCCCAAAGTTCTGGGATTATAGGTGTGGGCCATCATGCCCAGCTGCAATTTAATTTCAACGTGAGTTTTGGAGAGGACGTTCAAACCACAGCAGTTACCTGGATTTGAGTCCAGCTCAAACTTGGTGACCTTGGGCAAGTCCTTCAGGCTGAAGGACTTGAGGCTCTCTGAACCTCAGTTCTCTTGACTTGAAAGTGGGAATCCTAACAGTGCCCACTTGAAGGCTTGTTGTGGGGGTGAATATCTTTTTTTTTTTTTTTTTTTTTTGAGTTGGAGTTTCGCTTTTGTTACCCAGGCTGGAGAGCAAGGGCGTTTTCTCGGCTCACTGCAACCTCCGCCTCCCGGGTTCAAGCAATTCTCCTGCCTCAGCCTCCCGGGTAGCTGGGATTACAGGCACGCGCCACCATGCCCAGCTAATTTTTGTATTTTTAGTAGAGACGGGGTTTCACCATGTTGACCAGGATGGTCTCGCTCTCTTGACCTCGTGATCCACCCGCCTCGGACTCCCAAAGTGCTGGGATTACAGGTGTGAGCCACCGCGCCGGGCCGAGTATCATATATTTTGAAGTCCAATACTGTCTGAGTGGAGGTGGCTCCCTCACCCCTCTGAATCTCCCAGGCTGGGACCCTCTGCTCCCCAGAAGAGCAGACTGAGAAGCTGAGAAAGGGGCAGGTGGTTTTCTGTGTGGGGTGCAAGGCTGCAGCAGGCTGAGTCTGGGGGCTGAGCTGGGAGAACTGGGTGGCCTTCTTCCTCACCCCCACTGCCCTGGAGAGGCCGGCCTCTGAACAGTGTAAGGGGCAAGTCCTGCCACACCTCTCTTCCTTCCTCAGGGGGGCCTGGTCCCCCAGCCTGCAGCTCTGCATACTCACCCTGCCCCCAAGGCCACACCTCATTGCGCACCGAAGCCTCAGCACATTTCCCAGGATCCTGGGCTGGCCAAGGGGTCCTACCTGGGCTCTCTGCTACTCTCTGTGGCCAGTTGCTCATGTCCTGTGTATGGGAACATCAGCTTCCAGCCATCAGTTGTAAGCCCAGACAGGGCCGGGGTGAAAGCCACATGGGGCCTTGCTTGCTGTGGATCCTCAGAAAATTTTCTCCCTGTCTGGGCTTCAGTCTCCATATCTGTATAATGGGCTTCCAGCATGTGCCCTGCCCCACCTCTCACCAAGCACAGACTAGAAGCAGGGCCCCCTCAGAGAGGAGAGAGTCGGTCAGACAATCTCGATTCAAACCCAGTTCTGCTCCTTACCAGCTGTGTGACCATGGGCAAGTCCCTCCACTGATCTGAGCCTCAGTTTCTTCGTCTGTAAATTGGGGGTTCTGAAATCAACTTCACTGGCCTTTGTGGGGATTAAATGAACTCATGTGTGAAGTGCCTGGCTCGGATCACTCAGCGCAAGCGCCCTTCCCTTGGAGCCGCTCTCTGCCTCTTTACGCCCTGATCTAGCCTCCCCTTCCACTGCGCATCTCAGCTGCTGCTTCTCGCTTTGGCAATGCCCGAGTGCTCCAGCCTCCAGCCTTTGCTCATGCTGTTTGTTCTGCCAGGAATGCCTTTTCTCCCTCTCGAATTCCTACCATCCCAAAGCGTATTGTCTTCATTGCTCAGCTCAAATGCTGCATCCTCCAGGAAGGCTCTCCGAGGAGCTCTGTGCCAGCAGACAAGAACACAGATACAGGGGCACCAGAAGGGACATCTTTGCCCACATCTCTCTCCTTTCTGCCTGGATCAGACTCAAACGTGGACATTTTCCTCCCCCACCTCGCAGTACACAAAAGTGCCCACTAGGTGGTGATAGAATGACGAAGTCCCTGTGGGGATGGGCGAAAAGGGAGGCCAACCAGGCACCTCTGGCATCGCTCATTCATTTATTTAACGAATATTGGCTGAGCACCTGCATGGTGCCAGACTGTGGGACAACCCAGCAACAAGGCCCTAGTTTCAATGAGCTTATGTTCTAGCTGGGGGAGGCTGGCCTGGCGGGAGACACACAAAAAAACGAAGAAATAAATAAAGCAGGAAAAACATGGGACAGAGGTGAAGATTACACAAAAAATGCCAGCCTGGGATTGCTTGACGTCAGGAGTTCGAGACCAGCCTGGCCAACATGGTGAAACCCCGCCTCTACAAAAAATACAAAAATTAGCTGGGTGTGGTGGTGCACACCAGTAGTCCCAGCTATCTGGGAGGCTGAGGATGGAGGATTGCTTGAGACTGGGAAGTGGAGGTTGCAGTGAGCTGAGATTTCACCACAGCGCTCCAGCCTGGGTGACAGAGTGAGACCGCTGTCTCAAAAAAAATTTTTTTTTTTGAGACGGAGTTTCACTTTTGTTACCCAGGCTGGAGTGCAATGGCGCGATCTCGGCTCACCGCAACCTCCGCCTCCCGGGTTCAGGCAATTCTCCTGCCCCAGCCTCCTGAGTAGCTGGGATTACAGGCATGCGCCACCATGCCCAGCTAATTCAAAAAATTTTTTGAAAAAGAAAATGCCGGGCCTCTGAGTGTGTCCAGGCTTCTGACTGAGCGTTCTTTCAGTGCAGAGCCACACTTTGAACCTGAGAGATGGGCTGAGCTGGCTAATTCTCAAAGTGCGGTCCATGGCCCAGCAGCAGCAGCAGCTCCTGAGAGCTCAAAGGAAATGCAGGTTCTCTGACCTCCGCCGAATGCACAAAATCAGAATCTGCATTTAACAAGATCTCCAGGTAATTCCTGTTCAAGTTAAAGTGAGAAGCTCTGCCCAAGTCCAGAGGCTTAGGGACAAGTGACATCCACAAGTCAAATCTGGCCACCTGTTTTTGTATGAATCCCATGCTAAGAATAGGTCCTTCTCAGAAAAAATAAAAAAAAATCCTAAAGAATAATATTTTGTGATAAATAAAAGACATTGGGAATTCAGATTTCAATGGCCATAAATGAAGTTGTATTGGAAGCCGGCTGCACCCTTTGTTTATGTATTGTCTATGGCTGCTCTGGTGCCAGAATGGTGTTGTTAAGGAGTCACAACAAAGATAACATGGGCCACAATGTTAAAATATTGATTCTCTGGCCCTTTGAAGAAAAAGTCTGCTAGTCCCTGTTCTAGTACATCTTCCTCACAAATTTATGAATGAGGAATCAGGGCCCTGGGGGAGAGGGGTAGTCTCTTGTCCAGGGCCTCATGGGAGCCCTGCTTTCTGTACACGCTCAAGGTCCTGTTTCCACAGGCTCAGGCCTTAAGGGACTGAAAGCCACCACTTTCTGTCTCTTAGGTTGGCCCAGGGTTGAACTTAGGTTCCAGGCTGTGTACGTGTGTACATGTTCAGGCCAATAGCACAGCCAACGGCCCAGCTGCCAGCCAGCGTCAATGACCAGACATATGAATGAGGAAGCCTTTGATGACTCCAGCTTCCGTCTGACTACAGCCATTATTGCACGAAAGAGCCTGAAGGAGAACCAATGGCTGAGCCCAGTCAGCCCCGGAACCATAAGAGATGATAATGCCCTCCAACCCTGAGCTTGTTTGGAGGGTGACTTGGCCAAGAATGACACCCACTGCCCCAGAGGCTGGGGGACTGGCAGGTATGTCTTAGGGTTTGGGGGTGGGGGTAAAGCTCATCCCGAGGAGAGTCCCTTTTGAGTGAGTTAGGGTGTCTGTGTCCATGTGAACGAGCTGTCAGAATGGGCTGGGGGATGTGGTCAGGGGCAACTCCTATTCCCAAGTCCTGGGCGTCGTGACCATCCACGCTAGGTCTCTTCCATGTTGGCCACACTGTTCCAGGCAGGGGCCTCCAGTCACGTGGACTGCTCTCTGAGCCTGGTCTGATGTGTATACTCTTAGGAGCCTGGACGGGGGCAGTCTCAACCCAGAAATGACCTCTTTAATACTTGGCGCAATTCCCTATATGAAACGCCCAAATTTATGAGCCACTCAGGCCTGGGTCACCTGCTGCCTGGCTGGAGGAAGTGCATGAGGCCATGTGAGATCGAGGCAACCCCAGGGTTTGCAGTCAGAGCAACCTGCTTCTGAATTCTGGCTCCACCACTTATGAGCTGTTTGACCTTGGTGAGGTCATGTCATCCTCCTAAGCTCAGTTTCTTTAGCCACACAATGGGTATGGCTGACCTTTGAGGTCACTTACCTTTGAGGGTTATTGTGATTGTCAAACAAGTCAGTGTTTGCATGGGCTCTGGGCCATGGTAGACATTCACCATGCACTGAGGCTACTGGGGACAGAAGTGACAGGCCCAGGCTCTGGAGCCAGTGGGTTTAAGCACTACTCTACCACTAACAAGAAGTTATTAAACTTCTGTGTGCCTCAGTCTCCTCATCTGTAACATGGGAATAATCATCGCACTTGCCTCCTGGCTTGTTGAGAGGATGTGTTATGTATATATAGTGCTTACAGCAGCACAACACACATAGTGAGTACTTCACACATACAAATCCATCTAAGGAAACCAATTCTGGTGCCCTGGGATGCCGTTGTTCAGAGACGCAGAAGCTGAAGCCAGCTTAGGACAAGCAGAGGGGCAGAGGCCTGCCCCTCGGCTCCGCTGGCCTCATTTCTGTTACAGGGCTGTTCAGTTACTTGCTCCTAGGCCTGCGAGGCCCAGAGGACAGCAGAGAGACCTCTTCTCCACTGATTTGATCTGAATCCATTCTGCCCCATGCAGCCCAGAGGAGGGAACTGGTATGATAAGCACAGAGAGGTGACATCACCCGCTGCGGATCTCCCAGCAAGTCCCTCGGCCACCTGCATCCCAGCCACAGCTCCACCCTGCTACCTCCCTCTCTTAAGTAACACATTAATAAGTATCTTACCCTCAGGCCATTATCTGTACTCAGGCCACCTCAGGGAACATTTCTGAAACACATCAAACATTAACGCAAGGAAGTGTTTTTCTGTCCCCAGGCCAGGCCCTTTGGCCTCTGTTAACCAGTGAGTGTCCTCTGTTAATCCCGAGCCCAGCTCCTCCCACATTCAAGGGCAAACAAGGCATCGGGCACTGGAGAAACCTGTCCACCAGGGGCAGGAGGGGACACGAAAGGCTAATGGGTCCCCTACCCTAAAGCAGTGCACACAGCTGGGGCTCAATAAGTGCTACCAGATGGTAGGAACGGAGCCAGCTGAGGGCCTGGGAAGAGGGCTCTGCCAAGCAGAGGAGGCCTGACCTGGGCTTCACTGGGTAAAACCAGTCATCATAATAAGTAGCTGGCATTTCAGGAGCTCTCAGTAAGTTCCAGACACTGTCCTAAGCACTGGACATGGTCATTCACTAACATTTCCGTGTTCCAACATCTGTGGGGCACATATGTTGCTCTCCCCAGTCTACAGACAGGAAGCTGAAGGCAAGAATGATGAAGTCATTTGCTTAAGTCACACCATTACCAAGAGGCAGAGCTTGGATTCACACCCAGCACCCTGGCTCCAGACGCAAGCTCTCAACCACCGTGCAAGCCTGTGGGCGTGGGAGGGGTAACTTCTAGGTATTGGCTTGGAGTGGCTGTCCTTTTGATGGATATGCAGGAGGGGCTCATGTGTACGGTGGGGTATTGGGGAGAAGGTGGATAAACTGGGTTTGGCAGGTGTTGAGTTCCGGATGCCTGGGGGTGCTCGGGTGGAGGAAGCAGGAAGGGGGTGGCTTATGGCTCTGAAGCTGGGTGAGGGGGGCTAGAGCTGCTCATTCCAGAGTCATCAGCATAGAATGCAGCCTGGGAGACACCTGAGTGATGGAGAGGCAAGGCCACGGCTAAGGCAGGGGAATTGATATTTAGTGTGCAAGGACTCAGAATGATAGCAAGAAAAGAAGTGTTTGTGGGACTATCATTATTATTATTGAGACAGAGTCTCACTCTGTTGCCTAGGCTGGAGTGCAGTGGTGCAGTCATAGCTTACTGTAACCTTGAACTCCTGGGCTAAAGTGGTCCTCCTGCCTCAGCCTTCTGGGACTACAGGCATGCGCCACCACAGCCAGCTAATTTTTAAATTTTTCTGTGTATGGGGGGTCTCCCTATATTGCCCATGCTGGTCTCAAACTCCTGGCCTCAAGCAGTCCTCCTGCCTTTAGCCTCCCAGAGTGCTGGGATTACAGGAATCAGCCACCACGCCTGGCCAAGTGCTATTTTTATTTTAGTTTAGTTTAGTTTAGTTTATTTGAGATGGAGTCCTACTCTGTTGCACAGGCTGGAGTGCAGTGGTGCAATCTCGGCTCACTGCAACCTCCACCTCCTGGGTTCAAGCAATTCTCTGCCTCAGCCTTCCAAGTAGCTGGGATTACAGGCATCCGCCACCATGCCTGGGTAATTTTTTTGTATTTTTTTTAGTAGAGATGGGGTTTTACCATCTTGGCCAGGCTGGTTTTGAACTCCTGACTTTGTGATCCATCCGACTCAGCCTCCCAAAGTGCTGGGATTACAGGTGTGAGCCACCACGCCTGGCTGCCAAGTGCTATTTTTAAATGAACGTTTTCTTTATTTTGAGAATAGATAATAAATGCATAAGATACAAATTCCCAAAGGGTGAAAATTGTGTCTCTCTCACTGCCCTTCTCCACCAGGTCTTCTTGGAGACAGTCACTGTCCCCCGTTCTGCTTTTTCTTTTTTTTGTTAGAGATAGGGTATCACTCTGTTGCCCAGGCTGGAGTGCAGTGGCACAGTCACAGTTCACTGCAGCCCCAACCTCCCAGGCTCAGGCAATCTTCCCACCTCAGTGTCCCAAGTAACTGGAACTACAGATGCACACCACTATGCCTGGGTAATTAAAAAAAATTTTTTTTGAAGAGACAGGGTCTCGCTATGTTGCCCAGGCTTGTCTCAAACTCCTGGGCTCAAACAATCCTCCTGCCTCAGCCTCCCAAAGTGCTGGGATTACAAACCATGAGCCACTGCACCCAGCCTGTTCCCATGAAACAAGAAAGATGTTTCTTGCACATCTCTCCAGGAATATTTAACACACGAATAGACGGCCAGGTGTCGTGAATTTTGGAAGTGGATTGCTTCTAGCCCAGGAGTTCGAGACCAGCCTGGTAGTGATAACCAGGCTGGTAGTAAAACCCCGTCTCTACAAAAAATACAAAAAATTAGCTGGGTGTGGTGGCACAGGCTTGTGGTCCCAGCTACTCAGGAGACTGAGGTGGGAGGATCATTGGAGCCCAGGAAGTGGAGATTGCAGTGAGCCAAGATCACGCCACTGCACTCCAGCCTAGATGACAGACTGAGACCCTATCTCAAAACAAAAGCAGAAACAAAAACAAAATAATAGGGACATACTTTCTCTTATAAATGGTAACATATGCACTTTGTATCGCCCTGTTTTTTCACTGGACAGTACATCTTAGAGATCATTCCACATTGGTACGCATAGGACTGCCTCGCTCTTTTGATTGATATAGAGTATTTCACTGTAGGAATGAACCATACGTAATGAACAGTCCCCTGTGAATGGACCTTTAGATTGTTTCCCATATTTTACTATTCCAGCAATGTCGCAATGCCTTTGGCAGAGGTCTTTTTGTATATGTGTCAATACATCTGTCAGGTAAATTCCTTTTTTTTTTTTTTTTTTTTAAAGATGGGGTTTCACCATGATGGCCAGGCTGTTCTTGAACTCCTGACCTCAGGTGATCCACCCATCTCAGCCTCCCGAAGTGCTAGGATTACAGGCGTGAGCCACCGAGCCCGGCTTATCAGGTAATTCCTAAAAGCAACATTTCTGGGTCAAAAAGATGTGCACTCTAAATTTTGATAGCTACTGCCAAATGATTTTTTTTATTGAAGTTGCTTGATTTACACTCCTACCAGCAACATATGAAAGCACCTGTTTTCCCAGTGTGTTATTTTTACATTGGTATCTTGTTGTACTTTTAATAGGCAGTTCTTTTTTGAGTCAAGTTGAGCACTTTTCATTTTTTTTCTTTCTTTTTTTTTTTTTTTTTTTGAGACAAAGTATTTTTCTGTCACCCAGGCTGGAGTGCAGTGGCACAATCTCGGCTCATTGCAACCTCTGCCTCCCAGACCCGAGCAATTCTCCTGCCTCAGCCTCCGGAGTAGATGGAATTACAGGCATGTGCCACCATGGCCAACTAATTTTTGTATTATTTTCAGTAGAGATGGAGTTTCACCATGTTGGCCAGGCTGGACTTGAACTCCTGACCTCAAGTGATCCACCTGCCTCAGCCTCCCAAAGTGCTGAAATTACAAGTGTGAGCCACCACGCCCAGCCATACATTTAAAAGCCATTTCCTTTTCTGTAACGTATCCATTGGTATCCTTTGCTTATTCAGATAAGCTGGGCATCTTTGTCTTAGGAACTATTTGTGCAATAAGGAAATTAACCCCTTGTCTATAAAATGAGTTGCAAATATATGGTATTTTTCCCAGTCTGTTGATTTTGTTAATTTTTTTTTTTTTTTAGATAAGCCTATAGCACCTGGTATTTCCAGGCAGTCTCCCATACAAGTCCTAATCAGACTTAGTTTCCAAGATCAGATGCATTCAGGATGGTATGGCTGTAGCGGTTAATTTTTTAATGAAGAATTAATTTTATTCTTATGGCTTCTGGGTTTTCCACAGTTATCTATTGCTGCATAAAGAATTATTCCAGGCCGGGCGTGGTGGCTCACACCTGTAATGCCAAGACTTTGGGAGGCTGAGGCGGGCGGATCACGTGAGGTCGAGAGTTCGAGACCAGCCTTGACCAACATGGAGAACCCCGTCTCTACTAAAAATACAATTCCAGCTACTCGGGAGGCTGAGGCAGGAGAATCGCTTGAACTTGGGAGGCGGAAGTTGTGGTGAGCCGAGATCACACCATTGCACTCCAGCCTGGGCAACAAGAGCGAAACTCCATCTCAAAAAAAAAAAAATTATTCCAAAATTCAATGGCTTAGAGCAACAGCAATGAGTGCATTATCATCTCTTATGGTTCCGGGGCTGACTGGGCTCAGCCAGTGGTTCTCCTTCAGGCTCTTTCAAGGTCGTAGCTGTAGTCAGATGGGAGCTGGCCTGGAGTCATCTAAGGCTTCCTCATTCAAATGTCTGGTCATTGACGCTGGCTGGCAGCTGGGCCGTTGGCTGTGCTGTTGGCCTGAACATGTACACATGACCTCTCTGTGTGTCCTGGACTTCCTCACAGCCTGGAACCTGTGTTCAACCCTGGACCAACCCAAGAGACAGAAAGTGGGGGCTTTCTGTCCCTTAAGGCTTGAGCCCGTTGAAACAGGACCTTGAGCGTGTACAGAAAGCAGGGCTCCCATGAGGCCTTGGACAAGAGACTGCCCCCTCTTCCCCGGGTCCCTGATTCCCCAGGGGCACGAGGCGCACACCCCGCCACACGCAGACACCGTATAGGGTCACTGTCACTCCCTGAGCACGCACAGTCACCGCCCAGCCGCAACCCCGCACTCGTGCACGCTAGGCCACATCCCCGCGCACGTCGCGGCCCCGCCCACTCGGGCGCGGCCCCGCCCCGGCCCGGCTCCATTCTCGGGCCTGCGTCTGCCCCGCCGGGTCCGGGTCGGTGTCCGGCGTTTGCTTGGTGGATGAGACCGGTGCGACTCATGAAGGTGTTCGTCACCCGCAGGATCCCCCCCGAAGGCAGGGCCGCGCTCGCCCGGGCCGCAGAGTAAGAGCCCCGCGCCCTGTGAGGGAGGAGAGGGGCTGTCCCAGGGATGGGAGAGCCGCGCTGGGCGCTTGGGCCTTGACCGGCCTTTCCACTGGTGGCCGGCTGGGTCGCGCTTGGAGTTTGGGGGAGGCTCGGAGAAAGTTATTCCGGGCCCATCTCTTTCCAGGCCCCTTAAGACGACGCTGGGACCTGCAGTTCCAGCTTTGGAGAGGGGACATTGCCCCTGAGGCAAGGTGCAGGCTGTCAATTCTTTATGCTCCCACAGAGCAGGTGGGGTCAGGGACTTGACGGTCACTGACCTGGTCCCTTGGACAATTTGGCGGGGACCTCTGATGAACCTTTTTCTTTATGTTTAATTTATTTATTTTGAGACAGAGTCTCGCTCTGTTGCATGGGCTGGAGTGCGATGGCTGATCTATCGTGGCTCACTGCAGCCTTGACTTCCTGGGCTCAATCAGTTCTCCCACCTCAGCCTCCCGACCAGTTGGGACTGCAGGTGCGCACAATCATCACCGGCTAATTTTCTGATTGTTTTGTAGAGATGGGGGTCTCACTTTGTTGCTCGGGCTGTTCTCGAATTCCTGGGCTCAAGCCATCCGCCTCTCAGCCTCTGAAAGTGTTGGGGTTACAGGTGTGAGCCACTGTGCCCGGCCTGAGGACTCTTAATTTTTTCTTTTATTTGTTTTTTGAGACATGGTCTCACTCTCACCCAGGCAATGGCAGTGACGCAGTTATACCTCACTGCAGCCTCAACCGCCTGCACTCAAGCGATTCTTCCACTTGTCTCCTAAGTAGCTGGAACTACTACAGGCATGCACCGCCATGCCTGGCTAATTTTTTAATTTTAGCAGAGACTAGGGCCTCACCGTGTTGCCCAGGCTGGTCTTGAACATGAGGGATCCTCCCACCTCACCCTCCCAGAGTGCTGGGATTTTAGGCATAAACCACTGCACCTGGCTGGCCCTTGTTAAATGGAACCCTTTCTGTGGGCCAACCTTGCCAGGTGCTTCATATACATAAACTTTTAATTCTTGCAGCACAGTGAAATCATTCCCATTTCATAGATTAACAAACGGTGGCTGGACTTAGGGTTAAGTTCCTTGCCCAAAGCTATGAGGCTCCCAGGTGGAGGAGCTGGGGTTTGTACTCAGACATGCCTGACCGCCGTCTGACCACTGCATTTGATCAGGTTTGCCTTTCCAGTGTTACGAAGACGATGTGACCCAGCCTCTGCAACCAGTTCTAGGGGCAAATGAGATTTTCAAATTTTGTTCACTGCCACAAAATTTGCCAAGGACCCCCTTTGTCCTGAGCAGAAGGCGGAAGGCAGCCGCGCTCATGGTGACAGTAGCTCACACTGTGCCCTCTCATGGGGAGGTGGATGCAAGGTGGTCAGAGCCCCAGGCTGTCGGGAGGTGCCAGTAGCTACCCTGTGTCTTGCTACATGGAAGCTCCACATGTGCTGGCTGCACTGAATTCCATGGCAAGGTCCAGGAGGCCTGGTGCACCACCGGGACAGATGTCCAGTTCCCTTGAGCTGCCGTGGAAGTGTTGAGTGCCCGGAGAAGCGTTGCATGGCCTTGACCTTATCTTTCCTGGGCCCAGTCCGACTCTGTTTTCTATCTCATAAAATAGACAACTCCTTGTGCGTAGCATGGAAGAGGACCTAGCTCAGTGCCAAGCACTTCCTCCAAAGACAGGAAGAGCAGCAACAGGCCACTGAATCCAGGCCCCCACCTGATGCACACCCTGCCCTCCAGGCCTTCCCTGTAGTTGGCCTCCTGCTTGGCCACCCAGCCCCCTGTGAGTGTGGAAAGCTCGTCTCTGTGCTGACCTGAGAGCTGTCCCCATGCCTTTCCCCTTGCAGCTTGGGCTCTGCTCAGGTCCCTCAGCCCTTCACCTGTCACCTGCCCTCTCGGGACAGTTCTGAGGCCACCCCCACTTGACCCTGCCTCCCCTCAACCAGCCCCGGGCAGCTTGAAGCCAGGGCCATCAGAGGCCAGGGTTTCTAGCTGGGAGGGACTGGGACAGGTGTGCGGCTCCTGCTTCTCTGAGGGCCTCTCTTTCCCCACAGCTGTGAGGTGGAACAGTGGGACTCGGATGAGCCCATCCCCGACAAGGAACTGGAGCGAGGGGTGGCGGGGGCCCACGGCCTGCTCTGCCTCCTCTCCGACCGCGTGGACAAGAGGCTCCTAGATGTCGCAGGTGCGTGCTAGGCGGGTGGCAGACTCGAGGATGACTTGGCTCTGTGGGCCCCTCAGCCTGCGCTTCTGGCTCCTGGGCTGCCCTGCAGTGCTGTCTGGGTTCTGAGGGCGTTTCCTGTGATACCAGACCCGAGCGGGCAGATAGCTGGGTCTGGTACAGGCACTGCTCCCTCCTGCTGTGAACCCCTTGCGGGGGCGGGGGGCTGGGAGGGCAAACACTGTGGTGTAGAGACTGTGGATGTGGGGAAGAGCATCCAAGGCCCTGGGTTCTCCAGCCCTGCCACAGCCTTACTCTGTGACCTCCAGCAAGACCTTCCTCTCCTGGGCCTACAAGTAGCGTGAGGGAGGACCTAGCTCAGTGGCAAGCGCCAGCAGGCACCCAGGACGTCTTTCTGCAACTACAGCCACAGATCTCAGCCTGGGGAAAGATAATACCTCACCCTGTGAGGCTACTGTGACAGTTTTGAGAAAAGGTTCAGACTCGGAGGTTGCCAGATGGGAAAGGGCCATTGTGAGTCAGTGCTGAGCCACTCCTTGCCCTGACCTTGGCCTGGAAGCTTTCTGGTGTCCTGCTTGCAGGAGAGGGTGTGAGAGGGTCATGTCCCAGCCACCTTCTTGACACTCTCAGAGGTGTCCATGGTGGAGACTCCAGTGTGGCTTGAAGGAGACCCAAGGCCTCACTGGGTGGACGGTCCAGTGGGTAAGAGTGGGGCCTTGTGGCAGAGACCCCAAGGTAAACCCGGCTCTGCCTGTGACTGAGCCAGGCCACTTAACCTCCTTGAGCCGCAGTGTCTGAGGCTGTCAAAGGGGATTGTTTGGAGTTTTAAGTGAAGAACAGAGATGTCAGCCTCTTATTCTAAGAAAACAGTAATAAGCAGGTGTGTGGCTTTGCGTTCATCGAGGGAAGATACTAACTGCATTTTCTGCATAACAGGGGCCAATCTTAAAGTCATCAGCACCCTGTCCGTGGGCGTTGACCACTTGGCTTTGGATGAAATCAAGAAGCGGTAACTGCAGCCTGGGCCCTGGGAGGGGCCTGGAGAGAGGGCAGCTGTGAGAGGAGGAGCTGTTGATTTGGTTTTACTTTATATCCCTCGGCCATTCGGGGAGAATGAGGTGGCTGAGGATAGAATCTGTCCACATGTGCACAGGTCAGTTACAATAAGCCTCAGCAGTCAGAAACAGTGGGTAACTTCTGTGTAGCTGTCACCTTTTCACATTCAGTATCTTTTTTGATCCCCACAACAATACCTTGAAGTAGAAAAGGCAGGTATCATTCTTTCTCTTTCAGATGAGGAAATCCAGAAAGGTTAAGTTACTTGTTCAGTCCTTGAACCCTGATCTTTTCTCTTCCTATCCTTGCAAAGTGGGAGATAATATAAACAGGAATGAGGCCTGACAGTTTTTGAGTGCTCATTTATAGTTCTGAGCTTCCTGGCAGGCACATCAAAGAGGGAGCAAACACCATGAAAGTGTCCCAGCAGTAGACATTGGTGAAGGTGCTTGAGGCTGATGTTACCACCAGATGTTTGATTCATAGTGGGATCCGAGTGGGCTACACCCCAGATGTTCTGACAGATGCCACCGCCGAACTTGCAGTGTCCCTGCTACTTAGCACCTGCCGCCGGTTGCCAGAGGCCATAGAAGAAGTGAAGAAGTAAGTGAATGCCTGGCAGGAACGTGGGCTCTGCTCAGCACCGGTTCCTGATCACAGGGCCAGTCCGGCCCAGGTGTAGCCCCTATCCCCGGATGTGCCCCATTGAGGGAGGACCCAGCTAAAATCATTAAAGCTCAAGGCAGAGCTGCAATAAGCAGGGCAGGAAGGGAAGAGGTGAGAGAAGAGGATGAAGGAGGATAAACCAGTTCTGCTGGTGAGCGAGGGCAGGGCGGGGAGAGTGTGGATCAGGGAGGGCTTCAAGGAAAAAGCAGCAGGTGGGGAAGAAGCAGCAGGTGGGCGTCTGCTCGAGTCCTGAGAGCTGCAGGTCCACCATCACTTACCGATGATGCCAAAATCTAAAGAGTTCAGACAGCTGAAAATTCTTTCGTACTAACAGGAGGCTATTTAAGGCTTTTATTTCTCCCACTTAGGGTGACTCTCCTAAGTTTTGCTTCAGATGTAACACTGTTTAAAACAGGGTGCTGCCTAGACACTGCAGAGGGTGATGTGTGGGGTACACATGTGCGCCATGTTACCTTTCTAAAAGCCAAACAGTTTTAAAACCTAGCCTGAGGGTTTCAGATCAGGGATTTCAGTCTGTATATCAAGAGTTAGAGTTGGCTGGGCGTGGTGGCTCACACCTGTAATCCCAGCACTTTGGGAGGCCGAGGCCGGCAGATTGCCTGAGTTCAGGAGTTAGAGAGCAGCCTGGGCAACGTGGCAAAACCCCATCTCTACAAAAAATACAAAAACTAGGCAGGCGTGGTGGCACATGCCTGTACTCCCAGCTACTCAGGAGACTGAGGTGGGAGGATTGCTTGAACCCAGGAGGCAGAGGCTGCAGTGAACCAACATTGTGTCACTGCACTCCAGCCTAGGTGACAGAGCAAGACCCTGTCTCAAAAATTTTTTTAGAAAGAGTTGGGGAAGCATTCCAGGTACAGATGCAGGGACTGGCCTGAGCCAAGATGGGAGGGGTGCAAACGCAGGCCCTTGGGGAATGTGGCCAGCAGCGTGGGCTCCGGCATGGAGCAGAGCAGACAGTGCCAAGTGTCCTGCTCACTGTCCTGTCTAGGCAGCCAGCACCTCCACTGGAGGTGGCTCAGGGCAGGCTCCGTCTCCTGCCCAGGGCAGCAGGCCGGGACCTGTGGCTATGCTCTGTTGCTGCCCTAGAGTGCCAAGAGAGCTTGTTTTGGAATTGAAAATCCCAAGTTTGCAGCCTGTTGCTCTCAGCTCTCCCCTGGTTGTGTGACCTTAGGCAGGTCACTCTTTCTGGTTTGTTTTCCCATTTGCAAAATGAGATGAGAGCCAGCAAGGCCCCTTTCCGCCCTCAGGTTCTGTGTCCCTGGTGGCTTTAAAGCAGGAGTCATTTCTGCAGCTCATCTACAGCGCTGAGTGGCAGTGCCTCATCCCACTCTCAGTCCTTGACCTGGAGGGCGGGTTTATACCTTGGACCACAGCCGGGGTGCTGGGTTCTCAGCGGGCCCTCATCTTTGCCCAAGGATCATCCTCTCACCTGCCCCTCTCCCCCACAGCGGCGGCTGGACCTCGTGGAAGCCCCTCTGGCTGTGTGGCTATGGGCTCACACACAGCACTGTCGGCATCATCGGTCTGG
Organism: Sapajus apella; assembly: GCF_009761245.1. Lineage (NCBI taxonomy): Eukaryota > Metazoa > Chordata > Mammalia > Primates > Cebidae > Sapajus > Sapajus apella. The sequence goes on from NW_022436986.1 coordinate 2,720,688, forward strand.
GGCGCATAGGTGAGGCTCCTACCTGCCTGCTTGCCTGCCCCAGCCCTCACGGCTTGGTTTGCATCCCTGGCACCACGTGTCTGAAGGCTGAGAAGACCCACACGCTGTCAGGGCACTTTGCTTGCAGTAGGGATATCTCTAGTGAGGGATGCAGCTTTGCAAAACACAGGCAAATACATAAATAAAGCAGGAGATCCTTAAGAACTCACTAGGTGATAAAAGCAAGTTGCCTAAGGGTCAGGGGGCTTCATGATTCCAGCTCCATAAAGAACGGGTGAAGACTACACATGCTGTGTTGGGGTCTTTAGGAGTGACTGAGAGAGCCCATTCCCCCAACACCTACGCCAGCTTGGGTTCTGGGAGATGTTTGACTCATGAGGCCCTAACTCCGGGGCCTGCGGGCTCAGTGGGTGATTTGTCTGCAGTTCTGCAGTTGAGGCAGAGCCGCTTTTCTTCCAGTGGCCCTTATTTGGAGAAACCTGGTAGAAAGGCTTGGGCCTAACCTAGCAGCTCTCCCAGTGTCTCTCTGTCTCTGTCATCCTGCCTGGTGCAGGGGTGCGGGTTCAGGGTGTGGAGGGTGTCTAGCCAGCGAACAGCCCTGCCTCTCACCAGAGAGTTGCTTGGAGGAAGCCAACAGCTCTGGGGCATGTTGAGTGTGAAAATCCAATGGCACTAACCTGTCTCAGTGGCAGCTTACATGAAAAGTAATTGTAGGTTTGGGGTGAGCTGGCAGTTTGGCAGTGCCACCAAAAAGTCAAGTGAGTCTGAGATTGCACCCACAGAAGCAGAGGGTCCAGGACGAAGGAGGGGACTGCTTGACCAAACGTCTCCTTAGTGAAAACTCTCCAGTTCTCAGAGGTTAGGAAAATCCTGTGAGTGGCTTTCCAGGTGGTGTGGACCATGTGAGGACAGCATCAGCCAGTTACGGCCTCAGAGGAGCTGAGGTGCCGTCTCCAGATCCCTGGGGCAATGCGGGCTGGCTGGGGGCTGGTTACGTGGGGCAGCCAGCCCCCTGCCTGCTTTGGAGGAGACAGGAGTGGGCAGCTCTGGGGCTGTGTTGATGAAGTGATCTGCCCTGAGGGCCGCTGTCCCGGAGCTGCTGGGTGCTGCCCCTGCCCTCTGTGGGACTGGGAACGAGACCTGGACTCTCCTTGCTTTAGGCCAGGCCATTGCTCGGCGTCTGAAACCATTTGGCGTCCAGAAATTTCTGTACACAGGGCGCCAGCCCAGGCCTGAGGATGCAGCGGAATTCCAGGCGGAGTTTGGTATGTGAATCCTTGATTTCCACGGGAGCCCCATCTGTGCCCAGTGAGGGGCTGGATTTTCTCTCATGGTGGCATTTTCAGGCAGGGGCAGGAGCTCCAGGTGTGTCCGGGGCCTCCTGTGTCTGGTAGGTGGTGTTTCCTCTACCTGCCCCTGGACACAGGCCCACTCAAGGGGCACAGGGACTTACCCAGGTCCTCTCTGTGCCAGCAGAGCAGTCCAGGGCTCCTGTCTTTCAGAGTTCTTTGTTACCATTGCCCGTTGCGGGTGGAGCATCTGGGATGGTGACGGGTGTGAGGAAGGACTGGGCACTTTCACTTTCCTTCACAAACTGGTGAGCACTACCCCAGCCTCTGTGTGTGACCCTTAGTCCAGGCGGATCCAGTCCCTGGTGGGTCCGCAGCCTGGTGGGCACAAGGCAGGCGGGATCTCAAGCATTTCCCAACCCCCTGAGCACTTTGGGCCCTGAAGGTGGTTAAAGCCAGAGTGATCCAGATCCTACCGTGCTGGATTTTACTTTGTGTGGTCATGAGAGTTGTCCAGATAGAGACTCGGCCTTCAGGAAGCATCTTGGGAGTTTCTGTTACAGGAGTCGGGAATAAGGGGCTGGCCTCCCGCCATTTGGTTGTCCCTATCCTGGGACTTGGTGCCTGATGGAGTCCTGCCCTCCCTTAGTGTCTACCCCCGAGCTGGCCGCCCAGTCTGATTTCGTCGTCGTGGCCTGCTCCCTAACTCCAGCAACCAAGGGACTCTGCAACAAGGACTTCTTCCAGAAGATGAAGGAAACAGCTGTGTTTGTCAACATCAGCAGGTATCCTAGGGCCACCTTTCCCAGCAAGCCTGGAGAGGAGCCATCCCCACTGCTGCCATCTGCAGATTTTCTTCCCCATGGGTTGTTGGTGAGACTCCAGGGCGAGCTTGCTGGTTTCCATAAACCAAGCAACCAGTCACACGTGTGAATACACGAGAGCGCCGCACAAGGAAGAAGAGCCATCAGAGTGGGCCTGGCCTGTCTGCTTAGCAGTAGCCCCTGCCTGCCAGGGCCTGGCACACAGCCGAGTGGCTTCAGGGAGTGTTCCCAGGGAGCCTTTGCAGACCTGTTGTCCTCTACCACAAAGGGCTGCACTTCAGGATCAGAGGGGTCCACCAAAGGCCGCCTTCCACACTAAGCCTGCCTCTGTCTGGCTGTGGTTCTGTGATACTTTGAACCTTAGGCTCCTGGGAAGACAGACCCTAAAACTCATGAGGTCTTAGTTCCTCACACTGTCCCCAGGGGTGCCTTCAGGCCACTGGGCACATGCAGGGGTCAGACCTTCCTTCTCTGCCTCTCCAAGCCGCTCCTAGCTGGTGCCCCTTGAGCCTGCTTACATCAGTTTAGAGGAAGGAGGATTGGGTGAGGTCACCCCGAGGACTCATCCACCCTAAAGGTACCTGTAATCACCAACGTTTAGCTACAAAACAGGTAACCTGGGAACGGAAGAGAGACATGCAGGAGCACAGGGCTGGCGCTGCTGGCTGGCAGCAGTCTCGGCTGCCATGTACTGGTGGCTGCGTGTACCCAGGACAGCCCGGGACCCTGCATTACTCATTAGTGCACAAGTATTACTTCACAAGATACAATCTCTAGAAAATCAGTTCTTGGCTTCAGTAGCCGCTGCCTTTGATGGATGTGGTTGGGGTGTGTGCTCATTTCTCTGGCCTGGTTTAGGCAGGTGCCTGATGGCATGCTGTGGTGTTTCTCAGTGGGGGTCTGAAGGCCAACCAGATCGGAAACACTCAATGGGGCCTGACACAGACGCCCTCTGGGCCCTATTCACGCAGTAGAGCATGTAAGGAAGCTTTCATCCTCCCAACATGCCTGGGAGTTTGGTGGTATTCCCTTATCTCACAGAGCAGATAATTTGTGACACACAATCTGAGGCACAGAGAATTTGAGACACTTGCCCAACATCACACAGTAAGGAGGCAGGGCTGGAGTTCTCTGAGTGTAAGACTTACAGACATACTGTAAGTATACCCTAAGACTTATTGCTTTAAAAGTCAGTGCCAAGTGCCAGGTGAGTGGAAATATTCATTCTGTAGGTTGTTTTGCCTCAAGGTGACCTAGGCAGAGGAATCTTTGGGGTACCCATGTCACCACTGTCATTCCCAGGGGCGATGTCGTAAACCAGGATGACCTGTACCAGGCCTTGGCCAGTGGTCAGATTGCAGCTGCTGGACTGGATGTGACGACCCCAGAACCACTGCCTACAAACCACCCTCTCCTAACCCTGAAGAACTGTGGTAAGAACTGCACTTTCCTGATGCAAACTTCTCTGCTGCCCTGCAGGACGGGTGTTTTCGAGGGGGCCCTGAGGTGCCGAGTGTAAAGCTAGTGTGAGCAAGTGCTAAACCCAAAGGGACACACCAGGGACCGTAGATGTTTACGCTGTTGGTGACATGGGTAGAGGACAGGAGCATGCTCTGCTAGGTCTCCGTCCCTAAAGGAACCAAATGTAGGTGTGAGTGGATTTGTTTAAAAAAAAAAAAAAAAAAAAAAAGAGACCGGACCCAGTCGCTCACACCTGTAATCCCAGCACTTTGGGAGGCTGAGATGGGTGGTTCACAAGGTCAGGAAATCAAGACCATCCTGGCCAACCTGGTGAAACCCCGTCTCTGCTAAAATACAAAATATTAGCCAGGCGTGGTGGCTCACACCTGTAATCCCAGCTACTCAGGAGGCTGAGGCGGGAGAATTGCTCGAACCCAGGAGGCAGAGATTGCAGTGAGCCAAGATTGTGCCATTGCACTCCATCCTGGGTGACAGAGCAAGACTCTGTTTCAAAAAAAAAAGGTGGACTGACTACATGTGTTACACCACAGTGACTCATGGGTAAAACCTGTTACTATAAATTGCTATTATCAGTTTAAGTATGAAAAAGTAAAAGTGTAATTACAATGCCGAAATTTATAACTTGTGCCAGTTTTTTAAGCTATTGTTTCGTAACAAAGCCCCTTTATCTCTTCTGCTTTGTGGGGATGGGGCCAGGCCTCTGCACACCCCATTTCTGCTGTGCCAGCTGCACTGCCAGGCCCTGTCAGTGTGGGTGTGGGAGGGCCTGCTCCCCCCGCCTTCCCTTCCTGTCTCTGGGGCAGTGACAGCAGCACTTCTTCAGCTAGCAGTACCAGTTCCTTCCCATTGTTATAGGTAAAATTTTCAGTGCGAAAAAGAAGTAGCGCTCAAATAGAAATTTCCTCAGCAAGGCAATTTACTTCCATAGAAGGGTGCGACTCACAGGTGGAACAGTGGTGAGTGCACACCAGGACAAGGGAGAGAAAGGGGTACATATTCCTGATGGAAGTCACTCCTGCTGTGTCGTTCCCCTATTGGCTAGGGTTAGATGGCACAGTCAAGTCTAATTCCCACTGGCTATTTTAAAGGGAGCAGGGGTACGAGGCAGAGTGGTGAGGTGGGTAGTTGGGTGGGAAGGAGAGTTACTGGCAAGTCAGAGCAGGTAACCAGGGTCAAAGCAGGTGACCAGAGCAGGTGACCAGAATGAGTCAGGACAGAGCAGGGGACTGGGGGGACAGATGTGAACTACTGATTAGAACTGGTATAAGGTCAGGCGTGGTGGCTCATGTCTGTAATCTCCGCACTTTGGGAGGCTGAGGCAGGAAGATCATTTGAGGTTGGGAGTTTGAGACCAGCCTGACCAATATAGAGAAACCCCGTCTCTACTAAAAATACAAAATTAGCTCAGCATGGTGGCACATGCCTGTAATCCCAGCTACTTGGGAGGCTGAGGCAGGAGAATTGCTTGAACCCGGGAGGCAGAGGTTGCAGTGAGCCGAGATCACGCCACTCGAGCCTGGGAAACAAGAGCCAAACTCTGTCGCAAACAAAAAAAAAAGACTAGGGGTAAAGGTTGTTTAGTGAACCTACAAGGAAGTTAAAAGTGGAGAATTAAAAACTAAGAGAGCAGAACATACTGACATACTGATTCTTTGAAGAGAAACTTGGGGTTCACTATATCTAACAATCCCCCACCTTGAATTTTTACAGTTTTTTTTTTCTCTTCAAACTTCCTTAACGTGTCTTGGCTTAGTTGTTCTGCTGTCCCTTTGGCAGCCTCCCTGGTATAATTAATAAACTGCTGCTGATCATGATAGATGTAATTTAATTTACATTTTTATTGTTACCTACAAAAATATTGACTTAAGTCCTGCAGCTATTTGATCTCGGGTTTTAAATTTATTTGGTAACTCCAATCGTTTTTACATAAACATGGGAGTTAAAGGACCCATGTAAGGCACTTCTTTTTTTACGAATTTTCTTTTTTTATCATGTTGACAGAATGCTAGGGTGAAAGGGATGGCCAATTAGACTAGAGCATGGGTGCTGCTCTAATTACTTGGCAGAGCACCCAGCAATAGTGCCCTGCAATACCACCACACATTTGCTTGGGGATGAAGAAGGGCAGATTGATTGGTAAGCTCTTGAAAAGGCTTGGTTTTACTGCGCCCTGTTAAGTCTTCAAGGAATCCCAACTTTTCCCCCTGCCATGAAAGGCAGGAAGTGGGGGCTGGAGGCTGGATGGCCATTGGGGGCTGACCCGCAGGGCTCTGAACCTCAGGGAACAGCAGTGACAGGGTTTTGCATGACTCATCGTCCCAGGCTGTGGGGTTCTGGAAGAGAGCTACCACACAGCTCACACCCGGTCCGTGAGAGGACCACCCAAGTGGAAAGGGGACAGTCTGGGTCTCTGGCCTGCCTGTCGCACAAGTGTAACAGTTGCTCTTGTTTAGCATGCGAACAGAATATCGAATCCATTCTAGCCAAGCATTTGTGTCCTGGTACCCTGCTTCAGTTGCTATAGTTTGCTTTAAATCTTTAACCTCTACAACAGCTACTTTGGTTTTACGCTTGGGTAGACGGTGAGAGAGGGTTTGGTTAGCGGAGAACTTAGGAGATGGAAAAGGGGTTGCAGGAGGTGAGGAGGCAGTAAAGCACATTTTAAAGGATTCTATGGGGTCCTTCCCTGAGACTTCTGCTCCTATGCCATAGAAATGGCTTAATGAAGGGGAAGAACTCTGGGGAGCAGAGATGGTAATCAGTCTGACAATGGGGAGGGATAACTCCTTTAGTAGAATGAATATATGGTTTTAAAAAACTGCAGGTACTCGTTGGGGCAGTCCATCCTTGCTCTTTAGTGGTCCACAGAGGCTTGGACCGACTACGGCATTAAAGCTCTGTATTGAAGGGGCAAGACTCGCAGTTGACACTGGGGTCTTCATTGAAATCTTCCCAGACTAAATGGTCCTAATTCAATAATGTCCAGTCTGAGGAGAGCCAGGAAGGACAGAGGTATTTTTCTGAAGTGGAGTGCTGTCTTTGACTTGGCAAGTCCCCACAGGATACAACGAGGCTCGTAATAGCTTGAGGCAAAATTGTCTTGGTTACATTAATAACTAGATGGTCAGCAATAGAGTGAGGAAAGAAGAAAGAGCAATAGAATAGGTAAAAGAGAGTTAAACTCTTCTTAGCTTTAGTTTGGTTGGGTTTTCCCCTGAGACTATGGCCTGTGACTCTGTTTTGGTGGTGGTGGTGGCACCTTTTTGACTTGGGGGTGATGAATCCATCCTTTTTCTGCTGTCTGGACTGCAGTCTCAGTAGTTAGGAACACCAGGTAAGGTCCTTCCCAGGCTGGTTTGAGCTTTTCCTTCTCTCCAACTTTTGACAAGGATGTGGTCCCCAGGCTGGTGCTGACATGCTGGACACTCCAGGGGTGGCACCTGCGCTAAAAGACTTAGTTCCGAGGGAAGGAAAAGTGGAAGATAAATCAAGTGTATAATTTTTGAGAAACTGATTTTTTTTTTGTTTCAAATGTAGGGAGATCAGTAGTAGAATGTCTTTTTGGGGAGCAGTTTGTACTCTTTACAGGGTAATAGGCCTTCCGACTTTCCCTGTTGAAGGTGGGTGCCAAGGGAGTACGATATTTCCATGTTACATCCAGTACCTGGGCTAATTTCCCAATGACATGCAGTAAAATGAGTCCTATTATCTGAATCAAATACTTTAGATGACCAATTGGAGGCATTTTTGTGTAATTAATCTGGATACTTTAGAATGGCCTTAAGCTTGGATTCTTTCTCCCAGGGGTAAATCTTTTTTTTTTTCTTTTTTTTTAGTTTATTAGTTTTCTTACTTACTAAGCAACTCTCTGTAACTTGTTTGGCCAAGGTATAAATTCCTATGCACCCATAAACTGAGGACTGCGTCACACATGGCTTTAAGCCCCCAATGGGACCCTAGATGCAGTTGAAAGCAGATTCCCCTCTTAAGGGGTTCAGTAACATTTTTCTCTGGCCTGGAAATATCCATTTGCCTTCTGAATTCTCTTTAGCACCTATTTTTATTAGTTTTCAGACCAAAAAAAGCCAAACACCATTTTATATTTGACAATGCTTCCTGTATGATTTTATACCAGATAAGCTAAATTTCACCTTTGTATTAGTGTGCTGTTAATGTCAAACTTAATTTTAATAAATCCTTGTAGACATATTTATCCAATTTTAATGTCTGACCATAAGGTAAGACTTTAAAAGACTCTTTTTAACCCTGTATAATTTTTGTTAAAGAGCAGGTTAGGGTTTAAAAAAAAAAAACCTTGGCCCGGCGCGGTGGCTCAAGCCTGTAATCCCAGCACTTTGGGAGGCCGAGGCGGGTGGATCACGAGGTCAAGAGATCGAGACCATCCTGGTCAACATGGTGAAACCCCGTCTCTACTAAAAATACAAAAAATTAGCTGGGCATGGTGGCGCGTGCCTGTAATCCCAGCTACTCAGGAGGCTGAGGCAGGAGAATTGCCTGAACCCGGGAGGCGGAGGTTGCGGTGAGCCGAGATCGCGCCATTGCACTCCAGCCTGGGTAACAAGAGCGAAACTCCGTCTCAGAAACCTACATTAAAAAAAGGAAAAAAAAAAACCTTGTGCTTTTAATGTCCAGTTCACAGAAAACCTGCATCATATCCCTTTAACGTTAGCCAGTGTGTTTACACACAGAATTTCCTTTATAATTAACATTTTAAAACTTGCTTAAACCTTCAAAACAAATTTTTTTTAACCTTTTTTTAATGTAGGTAGAAATCCACATTCTTATGCCTCCTTGTAATCCTTTTACCAAAAGCATATTTCACTTTCCTTACATACCTTGCACATAAACTTTCTTCAATGGTTTTACATTTAGGAGGCCTAATTACTTTTAAATTATACAACATTTCTTACATAAATTCCCTTTTGTAATGTTTTTCACAACTTTCATAATCTTCAACTTTCTGACTTGTTGTAAATATCTCTTTTTTAAACAGCCAGTTAATTTATTTTAGGACAAGAATATAAGATTCTTTTTACATAAATTCTTTTTTTTTTTTTGGCAAAGATGGTAACTGTTCTTTTCCAAAGCAAACTTCTTTCATGTCTGTGAACTAGACTGCCTAAAGCCGCAAGAATAGAAATTAGGATAATACATGTTACACTGTTAACTTTTAGCAAACTTCATAAACTAGGTGTCATCCTGCATTTGGGCCATCCACGGGTTACTGGATTAAGGATTTTTGATAGGAAGGCTACTGGTTGTCAGTGGCCTCCGTGCCTTTGGGCAAGAATTTCTAAGGCTACGCCCTTGTTTACACTGACAAAAAGATGGAATAGCTGCTTAGGAAGGTACCTTTCCACCTTTTGAATTTCTGGTAACTGCCAAATAAAGGCGTTCAGCCTGTCTTGTGGGAGCTTTTTGTGTCAGAGCTTTGTTTTTAGGGCATAAGAGTCTATCCCTAGACAGAGACTCCACAAACCCTTGGGATAAGACTGTCAGTATTGCTGTTTTCCACCGGAGTGAGGTTCTTCTCACTCAAAGGCAAATAGGTCTTGGCTGCCCTCTGCCAATGGACAAGCCCAGAAGGCATCTTTCAAACCTATTACTGTAAACTACTGGTGACTGTAATAGTTTAAGGATTGGAACAACAGGGTTTAAGAAGTCCATCACAGAGAAGACCTTCAATTATCAATTATAGCTTTTAAATTTACTCTGGCTTTTTTTTTTTTTTTTTTTTTCTTTTTCTTTTTTTTTTTTTTTAATTGAGAAGGGGTTTCACCATATTGGTCAGGCTGGTCTTGAACTCCTGACCTCAGGTGATCTGCCCGCCTCGGCCTCCCAGAGTGCTGGGTTTACAGGTGTGAGCCACAGCGCCCTACTCTGGCTTTTAAAGGAATAGGCATATTGCTTTCTCTTTCTATCTCTCCATTTTTCTCTTTGTCTCTCACTCACTCCCTCCCCCACTCCCCCCCACTTCCTGTGTTCCCTCTGTCAGTCGTTTCCTCTCTAGGATATCTTTTCTCTTAGAAGCTCTTTTACAGGTTTATCTTTCTAGTTCTCTAGTCATTTATTTGTAATTTCTTGTTAATATTTGGCCAGTTGTTAGTGACAAAATTTTAACACTCCCTGCCCAAGGGGATCCTCAAGACCTAGAGCAGCGTATTTTCCTGCGTATTTTCTTGGAGGACCTCGTTGTTCTTGCCCCACCAGGGGTCTTGGGTGGGAAATTTTTGATTTGCTGTAGGAACGTTTTGACTGGGGGAGGTGATTGTTCATGTTCCTAGGCTCTCATAGCAGCTCTACAGAACATACCTCTTTGCTGGAGACGAGACTATAGGAAAGTCTTGATTTTTATTATTTTTTTTGCATTGTTCTCACATCAAAATCCTTTCAGGGATTTCAGGTAGTGAGTGAGTGGGCTCTTGGGACGATTCCCAAGAGGCAGGGTTATAGGGAGGGGGACAACAAGGATAGGAGAAGGGTCTGGGACAGCAGCTGCTTTTCCTTGTTCTTGGTCCCTTCATTATTCTTATAATATTTTATCATTAGGCCTAGGGGATTCTTAGGGGTAATATTATTGTTGCTAGCTTTATCCTTTTACCCCTTACCCTACTTGGGGTATTTCCCATTTTTAGGGTAAGACTCAATTTCCCTTACCAGAAATGTCTTGCCTTTTGGGATGAGGCTCAATTCCCCTTACGGGAAATGTCTCGCCTTTTTTTTTTTCCCCGTGACACCCCGACCAAGGAATAGTTCACCGCCTCCCCACGGGTTCTCTTACCTTGGTCTGTCCCGACCACCAAGAAAATACTTTGCCCGAGGCATTTCCTTCCTTGGTTTGTGCAGATTTGCACTGTCGCAGTGGTATGTGAGGATTCTTTACCTTAGATTGCCAGCTGGTTTCCTTCTGTGCTGCTGAGAGCAGAGGCTTATTCCTCGCACCAGGTCAGTCCTGACTTCTCACTCATGAGTCCACCGCAATGTGGCCGCAGGAGTGCTGCTCCTCAGGAGAGAGAACCAAAGACCGCCCCTGGAGGGGAATGGGGTCCCTCGAGGGGAATAGGGTCCCCGTACGGGTCACCAAGATTGTTACATGTAAAATTTTTTGTGCTGCAAAACAGATAGCACTCGAATATCAATTTCCTCAGCAAGGCAATTTACTTCTGTAGAAGGGTGTGGCTCACAGATGGAACAATGGCAAGTGCATACCTGGACAATGAGGGGAAGGGGTACTTATGCCTGATGGAGGTCGCCCCTACTGCTATATTCCTATGGGAATAGGGTTAGATTCCCGTATTGGCTAGGGTTAGATCGCACAGTCTAGTCTAATTCTGATTGGCTATTTTAAAGAGAGCCACGGGTATGAGCCAGAGTGGTGGGGTGGATAGTTTGGTGGGAAGGATGGTCACAGGCAGGTCAGAGCAGGTAATTAGGGGTCACAGGCAGATGACTGGAGCAGGTGACCAGAATGAGTCAGGATGGAGCAGGGGACGGGGAGCAGATATGAACTACTGATTAGAACTGGTGGAAAAGGTTGTTGAGTGAAACTACGGGGAAGTTAAACTTTAAAATGGAGAATTAAAGAATAAGAAAGCTGAAAATACACTTACTGATTCTTTGAAGAGAAACTTGGGGTTCACTGTATCTAACACCATAGTGGCTGGGGAATCCAGTTTGCAGTTTTTCCAACACTTGGTGAACCAGCACCATTGGCCCCTGCTCAGAGACACGAGCAACAGCCAGTCAGTGCCCCTGCCACAAAAGTCTGAGTTGTGGCTCAGACCAAAGATGTCTCTGGCAGTTGCTACTTCCGTGATACTATAGTGCGGTGGTTCTCATACTTTTTTGTTTGTTTGTTTTTTGAGACAGTCTCACTGTGTCGCACAGGCTGGAGTGCAGTGGTGCAATCTCAGCTCACTGCAACCTCCACCTCCTGGTTTCAAGCGATTCTCCTGCCTCAGTTTCCCGAATAGCTGTGATTACAGGTGTATGCCACGAGGCCCAGCTAATTTTTTCTATTTTTAGTAGAGACAGGGTTTGTCCATGTTGGCCAGACTGGTCTTGAACTCCTGACCTCAGGTGATCCACCCGCCTTGGCTTCCCAAAGTCGCTGGGATTATAGGCATGAGCCTCCTGTGCCCAGCTGATTCTCATACTTCTCTGTTGGTCAGAATCACCTGGAAGGGGTGATTGATCAAACACAGGTTGCTAGCCCCATCCCAAGGGTTTCTATTTCAGTAGGTCTGGGGTGGGGCCTGAGACAGTACGTGGCTCCCAGATGCCGCTGATGCTGCTGCTCCTGGGACCCTGTGGTTGGTTTGGGGTTTTTTTGCCTGCTCAGTTAGTGAGTTAACTTTATGTGTAATGATTCTTTATGTTAAGATCTGTTCAGGTGGCTGGTGGAGTTTATGCCTCCAGACTAACGGTGATGAGGGCTTAGGTTGTCCGGGCCAATCCCTGTCCGTCGTTTGGATTCTGGAATGGAAACCTAACAGAAGGTCTTTAGCTGCCTTCCCAAGTGAATGCTCCCATTATTGTACCTCTTGGAGACTTTCCCGTCCCTGCCTGAGACCCTAGCCTGCAAGGAGCACTGGCTGTGATGTCAGGGCTGTCACCCACAGCCAGGAAAACCGCCCTCCCACCCCTAACCCAAGTTCTGGGAATTCAGCTCAGGGGCCCAGGACTGCTTCAAAAGGCAGTTGTTGGTCGGAGAGAGGACGGTCAGGGCATGAAGTTGTAGCTGCCGCTGCTGCTTCTACAAAATCTAAGCACTGTGCTGTAGCCTGGAATCATATTTGTGATAAAAAAGACCATGCAGCTCCAAGCAGTGCAGCTGATGACCCCACTGATCCACAAGGAGCACAGATTGAGGCTGCCAGACGGAGACATTAACTGGAATTGCCTGTGCCTTGGCCAGGGGCCCCTGTGGGGAACAATTCAGGCCAGGCTTTTACTGCTGCCACTAGTGTGGAGAATGTCAAGGGGTCAGACTGTGTAGACCAGTTGAGGCCATGCAGGAATGTAGGGAGAAATACCCAGATCTTTATCCCCAAGGTAAGGAAGAGGTAGAGGAAAAGCATGTAGAAGTAGCAGCTCCCACTGAGACCACTGCAACCAAAGAGGAGGGGTCAAGTTAGTGAAGGCCACGGGACTCCAGTCCTTCCACTTCAGAGCGACACAGACCTTTTGCAAAATGCCATTTAGTCACCCTCCAAGAAAGTACATTTCCCCCTGTTGTCCTGTAAACTGTGATGTACAAAATAATATATTTTGATGATCAGGGTTAGCCTCTTGACATGTATACTGAAAAAAATGGGAGTTGTTTATGTGTTCTGTATAAACCTGTCGGCAAATGTAGGCACCGCTTTTGAATTCTCCTAGGTGGCCCTGAATTTTGCCACTTTGAAATAATATGCTAACTAATCTCAGCAACCAAAAACCATTATCTGTAAATGCCTCTTGTGAGTGAGTGGGTTTATTCTGATTCATTATATGTCTAAAATGCTGGGGTGGGCCTGGGCAGGGTGGCTCACGCCTATAATCCCAGCACTTTGGGAAGCCAAGGCAAGAGGTCACTTGAGCCCAAGAATTCAAATCTTAGCCTGGGCAACATAGTGAGACCCCATCCCTATAAAAAATAAAAAATTAGCTAGGTGTGGTGATATGTACCTCTAGCCCTAGCTATTCAGGAGGCTGAGGTGGGAGGATTCTTTGAGCCTAGGAGGTTGAGTCTGTAGCAAGCCGATTGTACCATGGCACTCCAGCCTGGGCAACAAAGCAAGATCCTGTCTCAATAACTCTTCTCTACTAGAAGAGGCCAAATGGTCAGATGAAAATTTCTCCAAACCTATCCTGACCTTGAGTATGTAAAGGGGTACTATAGTTCACTCCTGACATGTTTTGGTTTCCATGTTTTCCATGCATTGAGTTCCAGGTTTTCTATTTGGATGGTGAAAATTTGGACCCTACCATTCACAGTCCCTTCCTAAGTGTAGGGAAAGGCTGATTTCTGCTGTTCCTTGTTACTCTGAAAGCCCTGGTTTGGAGTCTGTGTTCACACTGGCTCTCAGTTTGATCAGATGCAATGTTCTTGAGAGGTGGGGACCTAATTGTTACAAAAGTTATAGCCAAGAGAGGAAACTCTGAATTAAGGACTCAATTATGGCCAGGCGTGGTGGCTCACACCTGTAATCCCAGTCCTTTGGGAGGCCGAGACAGGAGAATCACTTGAGGCCAGGCGTTCAAGACCAGCCTAGGCAACAAAGACCCCATTACAATAATGATAAAATTTAAAGAAGAAAGTGTATGCAATTAAAAGGAACCATGATTTCTACCTGGAAAAAACACAAAAGCAGTTTTGTGGGGGTTTTTTTGGGTAAAAATGATGTCTCACTATGTGGCCCAGTGCTGGCCTCAAATTCTTGGGCTCAAGTGATCCTTGCATCACAGCCTCTGAAGTAACTGGGACTACAGGAATATGCCACTGCACCTGGCTGAAAGTTCATGGAGGCAAGTAACTTAACTTGCTTTGGGATGGGATCTGATTGCTGTTCAGCATTTCATTTTCGAGTTACTTCTGTAGATCAGAAACCTTGTCACGTGGCATCATTTTCAGGGGCACATGGTACAGATAGTCAGTGCTAAACTCTGAAGCTAAACTGGCGCCCAGGTTCACCATTTTTGTTGTTTTTGAGATGGTCATTCAGCCTGGGGTGCAATGGTGCGATCTCAGCTCACTGCAACCTCTACCTTCCAGGCTCAAATAATCCTCCTGCCTCAGCCTCCCAAGTAGCTGGGACTACAGGTGTGGGCCACCACAACTGACTAATGTTTGTAATTTTTGTAGAGATGGGGTTTCACCATGTTGCCCAGGCTGGTCTTGAAGTCCTGAGCTCAGGTGATCTGCCTTGCCTTGGCCTCCTAAAGTGCTGGGATTACAGGCGTGAGCCACTGCACCCAGCCCTAGAACACAAATCTTTCATCACATTGTGACTGTGTTTTAGTAGCTTGGAGGCCCTTTAGTCGCCCTGGAAGATTGCCTTGCTTAGTGACAGTAGGAGAGAAGGCAACGCATGGAACCATGAGGCAATCTTTGTTCTTCTTACTGGCAAACCCAAACCATATAAACAGCCCAGTTGAAGGCTGCTGAGCCACCCTTCTTATCTCCCTTTCTCTCTCCTTTCCAGTGATCCTGCCCCACATTGGCAGTGCTACCCACAGAACCCGTAACACCATGTCCTTGTTGGCAGCTAACAACTTGCTGGCTGGCCTGAGAGGGGAGCCGATGCCCAGTGAACTCAAGCTGTAGCCAAACAGTAGAGATGGAGGGCCGGGGGGCAAACCGTGCTCTCTGGTATTCTGCCAGACACACCCAGGCTTGATTTGGACCCACAGGCAGGAGCCAAGGGAAAGTCTGATTCTCCAAGGAAAGAATGGTGCTGAGAGATGTACTTGTCACATTTGTGGCTGGACACGCTGGAGCCAAAAGTATGTAATTCTCTTATTAAATAATCCTCTGAGAGACCGTCTTGGCCTGTAACTGGGGAAGTTAACAGGTGCATCTGGCTGGGCATGGTGATGCAACCCTGTAGTCCCAGCAATTCGGGAGGCTGAGCAGAGAGGATCCTTTGAGGTCAGTTCAAGGTTGCAGTGTGCTACGTACGATCATTCTGTAAATAGCCACTAAACTTACTTAACCTGGGCAATGTAGCAAGACCTGTTTCTAA
Source organism: Sapajus apella (assembly GCF_009761245.1). NCBI lineage: Eukaryota > Metazoa > Chordata > Mammalia > Primates > Cebidae > Sapajus > Sapajus apella. The sequence goes on from NW_022436986.1 coordinate 2,736,030, forward strand.
AAAAAAACTTTAAAAATACAAAGAGCATTTGCTTACCCCTTCAAAGTCACAGCATCCAGTGATCTGCCTGGCTCTGCTTCCTACCCCAGCCCTCAGCCCTGTGCATTTTCCTTATTGCAACCTGTCCAAAGGACCTTACCCCTCATCTTCTCTGCCCAGATTCCTTCACTTGTTCCTCACCAAGGACAGGACAAGCAGAACCCACTTATGACCATGGCACTTGAATCTGATACCTAGACCATCCATAAAATTAAAGAGCACTTCCAGAAAAGGAGATAACTGGAAGAAATGAGAACTAGGTAAGGACATAACACTTTTACTTTGGTCAAGAACAATTAGAGGTAGGTGGGTTTCTTTCAAAATTAGTTTCAGTACCTATACACATTGTTCTCTTTCCCCATCTTGTCCTCCAGCCCCTCCCTGCCCCCAGGTAGATTTTGTTTGTTGTTCAGTCTTGCCGTGTTGCCATGCTGGAGTGCAGTGGTTTGATCTCAGCTCACTGCAACCTCCGCCTCCTGGGTTGATGCAATGCTCCTGCCTCAGCCTCCCGCGTACCTGGGACTACAGGCATGTGCCATAACGCCCAGCTAATTTTTGTATTTTTAGTAGAGACAGGGTTTCACCATGTTGGCCAGGATGGTCTCAAACTCTTGACCTTGTGATCTACCCGCCTTGGCCTCCCAAAGTGCTGAGATCACAGGTGTGAGCCACCGTGCCTGGCTGGATGTTTTTTTTTTTTTAAATCGCCACCTTACCTACTCCTCTCCAAGGTCAGGCCACAGCACTACCATTGACAAAGCCCAGCTCTGTGCTCACAAAGAATGAGCTTCCAGCTCTTCCCCATAGCCAAGCCAAACTGGCAGATGGAGTTTCCAACTTGGGAGGCAGGTCGAGGGAGTAGCACAAGATTACACAGACATTCCAAGAGCAACTGGGTAGGCTGAAAACAAAATCTCATGCATGTCCATAGCTCAAAGACAGAAAAGGAAAGCAGGGGATGGCAGAGGGAATGATTTGCGAGGAACAATCAATAACTTTATTTTTTGTTTTTGAGATGAAGTCTCGCTCTTGTTGCCCAGGCTAGAGTGCAATGGCGTGATCTCGGCTCACTGCAGCCTCTGCCTCCCCGCTTCAAGCAATTCTCCTGCCTCAGCCTCCCAAGTAGCTGGGACTGTAGCTGGGATTACAGACGCATGCCATCATGCCCAGCAAATTTTTCTATATTAGAGACAGGTTTCATCATGTTGGCCAGGCTGGTCTCAAACTCCTGACCTCAGGCAATCTGCCCACCTCGGCCTCCAAAGTGATGGGATTACAGGTGTGAGCCACCACACCCAGCCTGTTAATAGAGGACAGCATTATTTTCTAGGTTAGCAAAGAGATATTACCGTCTTTTGTTTCAACCTTAATAACCTAAACAAAAAAGAACACAAATTTAGAGGCATGAATATGACAAATTTTTTATTTCAAAATCTCAAGTTGTAACCAGCATAGCACCACTGACATGGATGCCTTGATAGAACTTTATGATCTGATCACCAGAAAAGATTCTATATGATCATGCCAGACTATAATTAAGGCTAACCAATCAAAATTCAGGTAGAAACTACACATCATAGGAACCCTGGGACTGGTTTCCTAGGGAACCCTGGAAGAATTTAAGTGCTACAGCATGTACAAGGACACTGGTCCACAAGCTTGCTTCTCACACATAAGAAACTGACCGACTAAGAGGTAGATGAGAGATTCCAGGTTCCATCTAGCAGTGGAGAGGCAGAGCTCTAACATGTATCAGAGATAAGCCCCCAAAGCAAAGTCCACTTAGCTTCAGCAGAGGTGAGCGGGCAGGCTCCTGGCACTCCAAATGGAAGTGAAGGAGGCCTGCACCGCTCTGCCTGTGTCACTGGCTCCTCTCCCTGGGTCTAGGCAGGGCCTCTCTTCTTTTCTCCAGGCTAACCCACCTGTGTCCCAAGGTTAATCTCACAAGACACTGGTCCCTACATCATGTAGAGGGTAGATGGGGAGCCTTCTAATCCCATGTCAGAACATGACTGCTAACAAGGAGCCACACATGACACTGAATTTTACAGGTGACCCCCATATCCTCCAATAGGCGCTTTCCCACATCTACTTGAAAGGAATCACAGGTTTTCCTTTGGGCTTTTTTTTCCTGGGAATCAGTCCATAGGAGATGCCAAGCCCCCCAGAACATGAAATTATCACAGATGTGTAACTGCACGCTCTAGATTAACAGGAGAGAAAACACGCAATTTTTGCTTCCAGCTATACATACCTTTCTAAACACAAAAACTGAATTTATCTGAATTATGCATGATGGTTTGGTATCTCTAAGCTATATAAAACAAAATGAACTCATGTTCATGCATGAATTAAACTGACTTCATGAGTTCTAGAGAGATGCATTAAGCTGTGCTGTTCCCCTGGATGCACACCTGCCTTCACACAGGTGCCACTAACAGCCTCGGTGACACAGTGTCAAGAGGACAGCAAGGTGAGGCTGTAGGGCCCAGAGATGCCCTGGGCAGTGACCCGAGTGCCTCCAACAGTCTCAGATTCTACTTGATTCCTTCTATGTTGTGGGCTGCCTAACTCTCTTACATAGCCTAGAAAATATTCATGCATGAACACTACCATGTTTGGATTTCAAACAATTTTAAACATTTGGTATCAGATTGGGGGAGCAACAAATAATAAAATTTAGGGTCCATACTGTTTAGTACATAACAGTAGTAAAACCCATGGGGGACATTTTTGGGTAATTTGTCATCGAAAACAGTAACCTAAACCTGGGAGAGATGCTATATGGGGAGGGGAGTGTGAAGAAGTGGAGAACAGGCCTGTCCTCGGGTAGGATGTGTGAGCCTAGACTGGCCCTCAACATCTGGATGGAACAACAGGTAAATGTGCCATGAAAGACCCCACAAAACATGACTCCACATCATCAGAACAAAGACAAAAACACAAGCTCTTTTCTGACTTCCTAACATGAAACTGTAACTTCTGTAATACAAGTTGGTTAAAATACTGCTAAAACAGCACATACAGAAACAATACCTTGTCACTCTCTACAAGTACATACTCCATTTACAATTTTGTTTTTAAACCAGAAAAAAACTATTAAAACATTTGTCCAACAGTGATGTATTTAAAAGTATATACACCTAATAGTCCAAGAGAATGCTCACTCTGGACCCAGTGTCAGCACCAAAGTGCAGTGTCTGTGACTGCAAATCAGGTAAAAATAAAAAATACAGTACTTTCTGAGGCCTAGGACTAGCTCATGATACACTTTAAAGCATTTGTGGCAGACAGGCGTGTCCTCAAAGGCCTTCCTTTTAGACAGGCACCAAATCACCACTGGTTACACATAAGTGCATTTTGCATCACTGTACAGGGATATAATCCCATCAGAAGGTATAGGAAATTTAAATGCTACAGTTTTACAAAAATTGCTAAAAAAAAACTTTTTTGCACTTCAATTTTTAAATTTCTAAATGTGCCACTTTTACCATCAATTACAAACTATTTTCTGACTGCATTACTCAACCCTAAGGAAGAACCTGGTTTTAGGGATTGCATACCTTTCCCAAGACGTGCACTTTACTCAGAAATGCCGCAGCACAAATACTACACGTTAGTTCTCCGGTTATTAGTTGCTGAACTGTTTAGGAGCCACTGGGCAGCTGGAAGCCTCAAACCCAAAGGCATTAATTGCTTACCAAAAGAAATTCAGTCCAACAACTGGCCTCAGCATTGTCTTGTGAGGACAAACAGCTAGAGCAAAGTGCTGGGAAGATTGCTGCTCTGCCAGCGCAGGCAGGTAGTCTTTGAGTGCTTATACAGGTGGCTGGACTGACTAAACCTCTTGCCACACTTCAGGCAGGCATAGGGCTTTTCACCTGTGTGAACACGGATGTGCTTCTTACAATCTGTCAAAGTCAGAAAAGTTTTGCAGCAGATTTTGCAGGCATACTTGCGAGCTCCCTCTACAACCAAAACATTGTGCTCTGATAAGGCCTTCTTGCACTTTGACAGGACATCAGCAGATGCCCTGGTCAACTGTGGAGGACCAGACTGGGAAGGATGGCCATTTTCAAATGAGGATGTAGCTCCATTCATCATTAGCTGGGAACTGGGAGAGTTTTCTGGGATCTGTGAGCTCCTGACAGAAGTTACAACTGGCATTTTGGGAGCTATGCGGCGGTAGTATGGAAAGTTACTGGCTCCTCCCCTTGGGGAACCTATCATTACCCTGGAGAAGGAGGAGTGGAGGCCCAAACTAGACCTGGAAAAGTCCATCCCAAACTGTTCTCCTCCTTGGTAGCCTGAAGTCTGCACACACGGCAGGCCCATCACCTCCTGCATAGGCCTGACGAAGTGGGAGTCTGTAGGTTCACTAAATGGGTTCTCTACATGGGAGCCAGGGGCAGAGGAGGGGCCACCTGCAGGCCCAGCCTCTGGACTCAACAAATAGGGGGCCTCACTGTCCAGCCTGCAGTCACTAGTGGTGTTTGGGATATTATCATCATTGTTCTGATTTGCAGTAAAATTATTTCCTCTGCTCTTGTTAAGAAAATTTGAAATACTAAAAGTGGACTTATGCTCTAGGTTATTTGTGACTTCCAAAATGTGGATATCACCTACCCTGTCTGTGCTAGACTGGGGATCCGAAAAACTCCGATCACTGCTTTCAGGGCTAAGGTCTATCTTCTCAGCACTGACCACAACTCCTTCCACTTCCACAGACTCGCTGCCTTCTGCTTGTGAGGTCACATCACTCACTTCATCCTGAGGCTCAGGCGAGCTCAGGGGCTCAGATTTAACCACCACTCTCATGTGCTCCTTCTCACCGAGGCCAACCTCAGGATTTTCACACTGAAAACTACTTTTCTCAGTTGCAGCTTCCTGATCAAAACTAGTCTCAACCTGAGTTGCACGAGAGGCCATAGACAACTGTGCCATGTTGCCAGCACTGTTGTCAGACTGGCTTGGCACCTGGGCATCTTCTTGAGTGCCAAAAGACTGATCAAACATGATAGCACTGTCTTCCTGGTTATCAGTCATTCCATCGGCTTTAGGATTATCCACAATTTTCAGAGAATCTGGTGAAAAGAACTCCTCCCGAGAATGAACCCCCGGAGGCCCATTCTCTGGTGTAACATCTGAAATGGCAGACTCTTCCATGGAGGGCCGAAGGCGCTGCCTGGCCCGCTCCTCTGCAGACTGCTTACGCTTATGAAGGCGTCTCATGGGGAAAGACGTGCGCTGATCCAGGTTACTGCGCATGGAAGAGCTCATAGGGGCTGGCTGCTCCTCACCAGTCTGGCTGGAATTGAGGGCTGAGCTCACAATGCTTAGTCCCAGCTGCTGTAACATAAAGGAGCGCTGCATGCGGGCGCTCTGCTCCTGAACACGCTCACTGGGGGGAGACATGGGTAGCGTCCTTGTTGTTAAGTAATGTTTACATGCCTTAACAACAGAGTTCAAATGCAGGTGAGAGGCTGCCAATAAGACATCCATAACATTGCTCTCCCCTAGCATGAGGGTGGAGGTATACATCATGTCAATCAGTGCAGCAAAGGCCTCTGCTGTCACCACCTCACTATCCAGCTGGATCATGTTCATGGTCTGATCTCCTTCTGCCACTGAGAACAGTGCTCGGAAATGTGTGCTGCATGCTGCTAGCACGGAGCGATGGGCTTTAAAGTGTCTATTCCCCACTACGATGACACAATCACAGAGCTGGCCATGAAGTCTCTGGTAGTTCAGCTGCTGGAAGATTTGTTCAAAGTGACCAGGAAAATCCATGATCCTACAGGAAAACAAAGAAAAGTTAAGACCTAGAAAAGCTTCAGTCAAAGTCAGAACATAAAGGGTGTGATGAAAAGAGTAGAATGGATGGCCAAGCTTGGACCTTTGAAACCTGTGATCTCTCTGATGATGGGCACATACACCGAGAGCGTGTCATATAAGGAACAAATGCCAATTTAGCCATCAGCCCAGCAGGCATGCACACATGTGGGCTCCGCTACTGACAGGGTCCCCTTTACTATTCATATGAGCCACATATACCACTGAGGGTCTAAGACCAATGTGTGAGTGATGGCGTATCTATCCCACAGAAGTTCGTTAGAGTTCTGCATTCCCTCAGGATGAGGAATGAATGCCAAGAAATACCAAAGTCTTAGTAACGTTAAATAAGCGAAAAGGGCAAATCAGTATTAGTGTGGAAGATTTCCAGTTATAGATGGTAGCAGACTGCACACACATTTGCCCCCTGCTTATTCCTGAAACCCCACTAAAAAGACACGAAGCCGGGCTTGGTGGCTCATGCCTGTTAATCCCAGTACTTTGGGATCCCAAGGTGGGCAGATCACCTGAGGTCAGGAGTTTGAGACCAGCCTGACCAACATGGTAAAACCCGGTCTCTACTAAATATACAAAAAATCAGCCAGGCATGGTGGCACACACCTATAATCCCAGCTAATCGGGAGGCTGAGGCAGAAGAATTGCTTGAACCTGGGAGGCAGAGATTGCAGTGAGCCAAGATCACGCCCCTGCACTCCAGCCTGGGCGACAGGGCAAGACTTCATCTCAAAAAAAAAAAAAAGACACTAAAGTTTTTTGATTTAGTTGTTGTTTTAAAGGTATAAACCCACAAGAAAAAAGAAAATGAGGCAGCCTTCAATAGCATTTTGGAAGCTGGGGAGCAGGTAACTGAGTGCCAAGTGACTGAGCACAGCCTGAAAGCTAAAATCCTAAACTGGCAGTGGATAAAACAACCTGACATATAGAAATCCCTTTCCTGAAGCCAAGGAACTGGTTGCCCTTGCCAGGGAAAACGGAATGAAGGTGTGGCTAAGGCAGGAACTCTGGCTGAAAATCTATCCAATAAAAAATAAAACAAAGAAACCCTAAGCCAGATGTGGTGGCTCATGCCTGTAATCCAAGCACTTTTGGAGGCTGAGGGGGGTGGATCACCTGAGCTCAGGAGTTTGAGACCAGCCTGGGCAACAAGGTGAAACCCTGTCTCTACCAAAAATGCAAAAAATTAGCCAGGCTTGATGGTGTGTGCCTGCGGTCTCAGCTACTCAGGAAGCTGAAGGGGAAGGAGGGGAGGATCACTTGAGCCTGGGAGGTGGAAGTTACAGTGAACAGAGATCGCATCACTGCAGCACTCCAACCTGGGTGACAGAGTGAGACCTGTCTCAAAAAAGCCGAGCGTGGTGGCATGCATCTGTGGTCCCAGCTACTTGGGAGGCTGAGGTGGAAGGATCACTTGACCCTGGGAAGTCGAGGCTTCTGTGAACTGTGACTGTGCCACAACATTCTAGTGTAAGCAACAGAGCAGGACCCTGTCTCAAATAATAAAGATACGTGAATGAATAAGAGAAAGGGAAGGACTTAATCAGGTCCAACATCTGACTACAGAAAGAGAAAAGGCAGAATACAGAGAGGGAAAATGATGTAAGACATGGTATTTTTGAAAATTCTGAGAACTGAAGAAATCTCTTATTAAAACTAGCAAGGCCCAACAAGTACTCAACAATATGAAGATATAAATCCCCACACTAGGCTGATATCCCGAATAAAATTGGCATTCGTCTTTGCCACAGTAGCACTGAAAGCTAGAAGATGACAGTTCCTTCAAAATGATTCAAGATAATAATTTCCAACTTACAATTCCACACCCAACCAAAATATTCATCAATTATGACAGTAAGCTAAGGCATCTTCAGATAAGAACCAAAGGTTTATCCTTTCTTAAGAGGCAACTAAGATGGTAGGAAACAGAGACCCACCAGAGAAGACAGGCAAAGGGAATCCCAGGAATAATGATGAAGCCCAAGACAACAATTAGGCAGGCCTGGAGAGCAAAAGCAGTCAGACTGGAGCAAGGAGGACTTCAAGGAGCGGGTCTCCAAGGAGGGTGGAAAAAAGGAATGGATTTAGAATTTACCAGTTCTATCAAAATGCAAAGATAGGTCATTAAAAAAACAAGAAGGACCAGGAGCGGAGGCTCATGCCTGTAATCCCAGCACTTTGGGAGGTGAGGCAGGCAGATCACAAGGTCAGGAGTTCGAGACCAGCCTGACCAATATGGTAAAACCCCATCTCTACTAAAAATACAAAAGTTAGCTGAGTGTGGTCGTGTAATCCCAGCTACTCAGGAGGCTGAGGCAGGAGAATCGTTTAAACCCAGGAGACAGAGGTTGCAGTGAGCTGAGACCATGCCACTGTACTTCATCCTGGGCGACAGAGCCAGACTCCGTCTCAAAAAAAAAAAGGCCGGGTGTGGTGGCTCACGCCTGTAATCCCAATACTTCGGGAGGCTGAGGTGGGTCAGATCATGAGGTCAGGAATTCAAGACGGGCCTGGCCAACATGGTGAAACCCTGTCTCTACAAAAAATACAAAAATTAGCCAGACATAGTGGTGGGCGCCTTCAGCTACTCATGAGACTGAGGCAGGAGAATCACTTGAATGTGGGAGGTGGAGGTTGCAGTGAGCTGAGATCCTGCCATTGCACTCCAGCCAGGGCAACAAGAGCAAGAATCTGTCTCAAAAAAACAAAAACCAATTCAAAACAAAACAAAAATGAGAAAATTTTAAATGGAGCAACGATTAACTCCAGGAAAAAAAAAGATTGTTTACTTGTAGGATACAATATGTAGTTCATTTGTAGGCAATATTTACACAGTCATAAAATATGTACACTAAACCAAATGTGAGATATTGGGATGATGAGAGAAAGCCACTTTGCATGGGGGTAGGGAGCACAGGAGAAATGGTATAATAAAGTTAAATCCTCACTTTCCTTATTAGTCTAGAAATACAGCCTGAAATAGTTTCTCTCAAAAAATAGTAATATAAGCATGTTATTTAGAAATACAGAAGTTGGCCACGCATGGTGGTTCATGCCTGTAATCCCAGCACTTTCGGAGGCCAAGGTTGGTGGGTCCCTTAAGCCCAGGAGTTTGAGAACAGCCTGGACAACATGGCGAAACCCCATCTCTTACTAAAAACACAAAAACAATTAGCCGGGCATGGTGGCGCAATGCCTGTAGTCCCAGCTACTGGGAGGCTGAGGTGGGAGGATCGCCTGAGCCTGGGAATCAGCGGCTGCAGTGAGCAGAGATCATGCCACTGTACTCTAACCTGGGAGACAGAGTGATACCCTGTCTTAAAACAAAAAAACAAAACAAAACAAAAAAATACAGAAGTCAACAGTGGAAGAAATAGCTGAAATAATTGAAAGTGGTTGCCTCTGGGAGTGGGTAATTGATGGGGAAAAAGATGGGAGAGGGGAGTGCTGTTTTGTTTCTCTTTACCTATAAGCCTTATGGAACTATGTGGTTTTAAAAATATAAATGTAGGCTGGGTGTAGTGGCTCACGCCTGTAATCCTAACCCTTTGGGAGGCCGAGGTGGGCGAACTGCTTGAGCTCATGAGTTCAAGACCAGCTTAGGCAGCAGGGCAAAACCCCATCTGAACTAAAAATACAAAAAGTAGCCAGGCATGGTGGCAAGTGCCCGCCATGTAGTCCCAGCCTACTTGGGAGGCTACGACGGGAAGACTGCTTCAGCCCAGGAGGCGGCAGTTCTAGAGAGCTGAGATCACACCACTGTACTCCAACCTGGGTGACAAAGCAAGTCTCTGTCTCAAATAAATAAATACATAAAAATGTATACAAATATACAAATCAAATTTAAAAAAACATGGTAGATCCACGACATTCTAAAGGGATATACCTGAGATCTTTGCAAATCTCCAGAATTCACAAATATCAGCATGGCATTTCATAGGAAGGCAGCATGAGTGCCAAGTGGCTCCCCAGGCCCAACCACTTGCTCTGATGCCCCAGCCTTACAGGCTTACAGGCCAAAGTTGGTCAGCATCCTGGAAAATAACTGAAATGGCAAAGTCTAAGTCCACAAAACCCAAGGGTCTACTGTGGCAACTGAAACTATTTATTATGCTATTCTGGTATACCTTGAAAGTTAACTATTGGAAAAGCAAAATGCCTCAAAGCAGCAGCCACATGTTGGCCATATTCTTTTGCCTCCAATGTTTGTTGACCTTTGATGAATTTCCAACAACAAAATAGATCACTAAAATACACACTTTCCCACTGAGGTGTCTGCTCTTTGCTATCACGTATGAGAGATCAGATCTCCAAAGATGCAGCCACCGCCACATCCCACTTGCCAGCAGTGGCAGGCAGCAGCACACACATCCCAGGTCCCCACCCAGCTCACCCAGGCCCCACAGAACTCAAGGCTTTGGAGACATTAAATGAAAGGCAATTACTGCTCATAAGTCTATAGCCCTGCCTTAGAAAGTACGCTCATATATGAATAAGTGCCAATTTCCAGAGAGGTGATTATTTTGTAGCAGTAACAGGGAAGAAACATTCTGGTTTAAGGAATAAAATAACTAAACAGAATTGTGGTGGAAAGTTGTACAAGCCTTAGAGTTGCTCTAAGAACTAAGTGACCATGGAAGCTTGGGCCCAACAGGCAAAAACAAGGAACACCAGACATTCAGTGTTACTGCTTTCTCTCCTACTGTGGGGAACAGACCCAGCATATTAGTCCGTTTTCACACTGCCATAAAGAAATATACCCAAGACTGGGAAATTTATAAAGGAAAGAGGTTTTTTAATTGACTCACAGATCTACATAGCTGAGGTGGCCTCAGGAAACTTACAATCATTGTGGAAGGTAAAGGGGAACCAAGGGCCTTCTTCCCATGGCGCAGTAGACAGAAGAGTATGAGTGTGTGAAGGAGAAACTGTCAAATGCTTATAAAACTATCAGATCTTGTGAGAACCATTATGATAACAGCATGGGGGAAACCACCCCCATGATCCAATCACCTCCTTCCTTCCACAAGTGGGGATTACAATTTGAGATGAGATTTGGGTTGGGAGAAAACGAAACCATGTCACCCAGCATTGTAACAACAGTCTCACTGGCGATAGTAACAGAGGTAATGGTACTGGTAATAAAATATATATTTGTGTGTGTGTGTGTGTGTGTGTGTGTGAGAGAGAGAGAGAGAGAGAGAGAGAGAGAGAGAGAGAGAGAGAGAGACAGGGTTTTACCCTGTTGCCCAGGCTAGAGTGCAGTAACATGATCATAGCTCACTGCAGCCTTGAACTCCTGGCTTCAAGCAATCCTCCCGCCAGCCTGGGATTACAGGTATAATAAAATAACAGTAACTACTGCCTAAGAGCCTGATAGTCATTATGCTAAGTACTTTTACATTATTTCTAATCTTCAAAACAATGGTGGCAGGTAGGAAGTATTTTCCTGATTTAATAGATGAGGGGGGCCATAAAAGACTGACTTCCCAAATAAATAGTATTTCAACAACCAGGCATACTAATTTAAAAAGACACGCTTCCCTTTTTTTTTTTTTCTTTTTTTTTTTTTTTTTGAGATGGAATCTCACTCTGTCGCCATGCTGGAGTGCAGTAGCACGATCTTGGCTCATTGCAGCCTCCACCTCCCGGGTTCAAGTGATTCTCCTGCCTCAGCCTCCCAAGTAGCTGGGACTACAGGCACGCACCACCAAGCCCAGCTAATTTCTGTATTTTTAGTAGAGACGGGGCAACATGGCAAGACTTCATTTCCAAAATAAATAAACAAATTTTTTAAATTATGGTTCCAGAAACACCATTTTGAGGAAATTTTCCAAGAGCCAGGGACCTTTGAAAAGAGCTACTGAAGTAGCTAAACACAACCCCAACAACCATAGAGGTTTAACTAATACTGGAAAATAGGCAAACAGTACATACAATCTTTTAACTTCGCATCAGCCTAGAGATCCTCAGCTCTGCACTAGATCCCCCATTATAGTCCTTGAGACCAACTCAGGTTCTCCAAGCTCCTCTCAAAGCATCGTTTCGGGATGCTGAGAACTTCCTGTTATGCCTTGTTGGCAGACCATCTTCGGGGAATACAGAGGCTAATGTCTGCACCGTAACTATGATTCTACCTTGGGAAAGTGGGACTCACAATTTGCAGGCTATTCCAAATGTGACGGAGGGAAGGGTGTTCAAAAGATTCTGTGGAGCTGCAAATAAAAGATGTCCACCATAGCATCCCTCAGACAAATAGGGCACCTCTACGTATATGTAATATCCAGGTGACTTCGGAAATGCATAGTTTTACTAAGAGGTGATCTGCCTGGAACCAAAATAACAGAAAAACAGATGAGTTGATGTTACACCGTAACATCTTCAACTAGCAATTTATTAAGTCCTGACTACTCTGCCATGGACTGTGTTAAGTAGGGTGAATTTATTAAAACAAAATTTAATAAAAAATAACGGCCGGGCATGGTGGCTCACACCTATAAAGGAACATAGGCGGGAGGATCACTTGAGCCCAGGAGTTTGAGACCAGCCTGGGCAACACAGTGAGATCCCATCTCTATAAAAAAAGTTATTTAAAAAATAAATAACTGTATTTTCCAAAAACGTAAGAGGGACATTGTTTTACATTTTGGAATTAACAGAAGACAACTAGATTTTCACATTTGTTTCTGCATTCAGGCATCACACATTACATGACCTCTGGAAAACTCCACTGTACATTTCATGAAAGAATGAATTTAAAAAAGGCCCAGCGTGGTGGCTCATGCCTATAATCCCAGCACTTTGAGAGGCCAAGGTGGGCAGATCACTTGAGACCAGGAGTTTGAGACCAGCTTGGCCAACATGGTGAAACCCTGCCTCTACTAAAAATGCAAAAATTAGTCAGGTGTGGTGGCACATGACTGTAGTCTCAGCTACTCAGGAGGCGAGGCATGAGAATCACTTGAACCCGGGAGGTGGAGGTTGAAGTGAGCCAAGATTGCACCACTGCACTCCAGACTGAGCGAATGAGACTCTCCAAAAAACAGTAAAAGATGTAGGAATTAAAGAGAAATTAGGCGGAGTAAGGGTACAGAAGTCCTCAGTAAGGTTTTCCTTTTAAAGAAAACCAGCCCCAAATTATTTTTTTTTTTTGAGACAATTTCACTCTTGTTGCCCAGGAGTACAATAGCACAATCTCAGCTCACTGCAACCTCTGGCTCCTGGATTCAAGTGATTTTCCTGCCTCAGACTCCTGAGCAGCTGGGATTATAGGCACCCACCACCACGCCCAGCTAATTTTGTATTTTTAGTAGAGGCAGGGTTTCTCTATGTTGGCCAGGCTGGTCTCCAACTCCCCACCTCAGGTGATCCGCCCACCTCAGCCTCCCAAAGTGCTGGGATTACAGGTGTGAGGCACCATGCCCAGCCTCCAAATCATTTTTCTTTTGTTAGAAAGAAAATGGTACTGGTAATAAAATATATATTTTTTAATTTTTTTTTTTTTTTTTTTTTTTGAGACAGGGTTTTACCCTGTTGCCCAGGCTAGAGTGCAGTAGCACTTCTGTTAGAAAGAAAAACGATTTGGGGGTTGTAAAATCCCGCTGCAGACATAAATGCCAGCAATTGTGCCAATCATGTTCAAAATGGCAGCTCCATCTTCCCTTCTCTTTTTCAGCAATGTGTACAGTAAGGAGTAGACAATGGGGCAGGCCAAGGGGAAAGCCCATTTGCATAATAAGATTAGGGTGGAGTGGCAGCCTTCCCCATGTGCTAAACATCAAACCTGATCAAACCAATCTGTGGGCCCGATATAAATCAGACACCACCTCCTCAAGCCTGCGTATGTAATCTGTCAAACTCTGCCACTGGCTGGTCTTTTCCTTTTGGAAGCCTCTCTCTCTCACTAGATAGAGAGCTGTTTTCCTTTCTCTTTGTTTCTCTCTTTTGCCTATTAAACCTCCACTCCTAAACTCCTTGTATGTGTCCGTGTCCTAAATTTTCTTGGCCCAAGTCAACGAACCCCAGGTATTTACCCCAGACAATGAAGCTGCTGCAAAAAGAGCAAATAAGTCTTTGTATCATTATGAAAAGTTCTGACCTCACAGACCCCTTGAAAAAGTCTGAGGGGCGTATGTGGTGGGTCACTGGACTATATGAACTGCTGATCTAACAAAAATTATATTTGGAAGACAGAAAAGTGAGTAATATGCATTGAAATGCATACAGCAAAACTGGCAGAATTACAAGGAGAAATTAACAAATTCATAAAGAACAACAGTCTTACCTTTAATCAAGGAGATGTCAATAATGCCTAAACTGAAATTAAGAATTAGCTCCAAGCATATTATTTAATATATAAATGCAATTACCAAAAGAATTAGCTAAGAGTTGAAAGTGGTAGTCTTGGGGAAGAGAAAATGGAAAGCAGGAACCTGGGCAACATGGTGAGTCTCTACCAAAAATACAAAAAAATAGCCAGACATGGTGGTACACACTTGTATTGTAGTCCCATCTACTCGGAAGACTGAGGTGGGAGGATTGTTTAAGCCTGCAGGGGTGGAGGTTGCAGTGAGCTGGGATCACATCACTGCACTCCAGCATGGGTGACAGAGTGAGACCCTGACTCCAAAAAAAAAAAAAAGGAAAGCAGGGAAGGTAAGGCCTGGTGTTTGCCTTAACAAATCTTGCGAAACTACTGGTTCATTAAATGATGTTCACTGGCTAAGCATGGTGGCTCATGTCTACAATCCCAGCATTCTGGGAGGCCGAGGTGGGTGGATCACTTGAGGCCAGGAGTTTGAGACCAACCTGACCAACATGGCGAAACTCTGTCTCTACTAAAAATACAAAAATTAGCTGTGTGTGGTGGTACATGCCTGTAATCCCAGCTACTCTGGAGGCTGAAGCACAAGAATCACTTGAACCTGGGAGATGGAAGTTGCATTGAGCCAAGATAGTGCTACTGCACTCCAGCCTGGGTGACAGAGTGAGACTGTCTCAAAAAAAAAGTGCACAATTTTACATATACTTTTGGTAAGATAATAATAAATTTAAAAAGAAAGCCTGAATAGACTATAACCATACACAATTAGAAAAAACTGTCATTGTCCCTGACCTGCATAGAGTGGCATCAGGTTGATGGTGCCCCTCATATCAGCCAGGGACAAAGCAATTCCTTGTTCATCCCAGCTTGGCTTTTGATCTGTGCCTATGCCTGGTTCATGCCTTGGACACACAGGAAAGAAGAAAAAAAAAAAAAAAAGAAAGAAGAAAAAACTATCATTATAACCCCCTAAATAGCTGCAGCACTAAGTAGTTTTGTAAGAAGTGTTTATCAAATGTTATGGAAAGGATAATTCTTTTATTATTTAAATCATTTTGAGACAGAAAGCTTCCTATGATGCAATAATGACATAAACAGTCATTGTATCACAAACCAGGTAATGCAATTATTAACATAGTAATTACCAAATCTTTCTGAACAGATCAGGAAGAATGATTCATGCAGTGAAGGGCAATCTATTGCTGTGATCATGTAACTGCTCAATAAATAGGCTTACCTTGCCCCTCTCTAGACAGCCGATTTATCAAGACAGGAGAACTGCAATAGAGAAAGAGTAATTCACACAGAGCCGGCTGTGTGGGAGGACTGGAGTTGTATTATTACTCAAATTAGTCTTCCTGAGAACTCAGGGATCAGAGGTTTTTTTTTTTTTTTTTTTTTGAGACAGTGTCTTGCTCTGTCGCCAGGCTGGAGTACCGTGGCGCAATCTCGGCTCACTGCAATGTCTGCCTCCTGGGTTCAAGCAATTCTTCCGCTTCAGCCTCCCGAGTAGCTGGGACCACAGGCACGTGCCACCATGCCCAGCTAATTTTTGTATTTTTAGTAGAGACGGGGTTCCACCATGTTGGCCAGGATGGTCTCAATCTCTTGACCTCGTGATCCGCCCACCTCGGCCTCCCAAAGTGCTGAGAATATAGGCGTCAGCCACCGCGCCTGGCCAGGGATCAGAGTTTTTAACGATAATTTGGTGGGTAGGGGGCCAGTGAGTCAGGAGTGCTGATCAGTTGGCTTGGGGATAAAATCTAGGGAGTCGAAGCTGTCCTTTTATGCCAAGTCAGTTCCTGGGTGGAGGATACTGAACTGGCTGGCAGGTCCGGGTGAGCCCAACCCGTGGTCAGAAATGCAAAAGCCTGAAAAGACATCTCAAAAGGCCGATCTGAGCTTCACAACAGTTACTTCAAGAGTAACTGGGGAAGTTGCAATTCTTATGACCTATGTGATGATGGCTGGTAATATTTAGAATTCCAGCCCCTCTCATTCTGACTTGGTGGCTTGTGGCCTTTTCATTTGTTTTACAAGAACAGACTAGCTTTAAACTATAAACTAAATTCCTTCCCAAGGCTAGTTTGGCCTACAGACAGAAATGAATGACAACAGTTTAGAGGTTAGAAGCAAGATGGGATCAGTTAGGTCTGATATCTTTCACTGTCATAATTTTCTGTTATGATTTTGCAAAAGCAGTTTCAATTACACTGACTAAATTTTAAGATAAGCTATTTAATATCTAATAACAGAAGCATAACTCATGGTAAAAATGGGGCCATGAGTTAAGCCAAATGCAGATGACACACTAGCATCATTTTTGATATATGTTTGGGCCATTCCCAAAACCTAAAAGTCAATATTCCAATAATTAGTTGGAAATAGCAGTATATTACTATTAATATGAAGCTCAAAAGTGATTCCAAAGACTGAATACAAAGGAGGCTTAGATTCATACTGTCTTAATTAGGGTTCTCCAGAAGCAAACCATAGGAGAAAGATTCAAGTGCAAGTGATTTATCAAGAAGTTGTTCCCAGGAGAAAATGGGAGTAGGGAGCAGGAGGAGGAAGCAGCAGCCAAGTAAACGCGTGCTTTGGGGCAAAATTCCAGCCTTAGCATGATCTAGCAGGGGAGCTCTGTAGCATAAATAATGCCTTTGAGTTTGAGCCACCTCAAGGCAAAGGTACTAGTCTTTCATAGCCCTGCAGTCACTCAATGACTAAGAGCCTCCTCAGAGCAATGTAAACTGCCAGGCACTTCTGGTTCTCTGGGCCCATGCACAAAGTGATGCCGGTCACCCAAGAGTCACAGATGCAAGCTGTTAAGCACACGGTAGCTTCAGCATAGATGCACAGAACTGGTAAAAAGGATCCAGGGGATCTGGTCACAGCTCCACAGTATCTGCCACACATACTTGGTGATACTAAAAAATAAACTAACATGTAATCATACGGCTAAACAGAAGCTGTTAGTAAGAACTATCCTTGTATATTTACATCACATATGTTGCATTCTCAATCCCCTACCCCTGTCCCATAACCATTAGGTAAACAAGCAATCTCTATTCCTTTATTGGATTCTAAGATGCCACATGTCTCTCTCATTTTATTTATTTATTTACTTATTTATTTATTGAGGCTGAATTTCACTCATTGCCCAGGCTGGAGTACAATGGCACGATCTCAGCTCACCGCAACCTCCGCCTCCTAGGTTGAAGCAATTCTCCTGCCTCAGCCTCTCAAGTAGCTGAGATTACAGACATGTGCCACCACGCCTGGCTAATTTTGTATTTTTAGTAGAGACGGGGCTTCTTCATGTTGGTCAGGCTGGTCTTGAACTCCCGATTCCAGGTGATCCTCCCTCCTCGGTCTCCTAAAGTGCTGGGATTACAGGCATGAGCCACCACGTCTGGCCTTTCTCTCTTTAAACAGCAACAGGTCTTGCTCTATCATTCCAGGCTGGAGTGCAGTGGCACAGATAAAGCTCACTAAAGCCTTGAACTCCTGGGCTTAAGCAATCATCCCACCTCGACCTCTTGTTAGCTGGGACCACAGGTGCGGACCACTACATGCAGTATTTTTCTTATTTTTGTAGAGACACGGTCTCCCTATGTTGGCCAGGCTGGTCCTGAACTCCTGGGCTCGAGGGATCCTTCTGCCTCAGCCTTCTAAAAGTGTTGGCACTACAGGTGTGAGCTACTGTGAAGTTTTCAGATTTGTTATACAGCACTAAGTAACTGTAATGGTGTGAAACTTCTTACCATGTCTCCCCACAAATCAACATTCAAATACTATCTCCACCTTTTAGGGGAGGGAGGTCTGTCTACGTCTTTGAAGGAAATCACTTCCCACCCATTCATAGTCCATAAGTCCATGTAGTACAGATGGAATTGCCACAAACCCCTGAGTTCACCAGGAGACACAGGATCCAGGGAGACCCAGTCAACTTGGTACCCACTCTCCTTGATTACAGTGATTGTTTCAGACATGGATATGTGACCCAAGTTCTGCCAACAGAGTCTGCCTGCGGACTTTTGCTGTCACTATCAAGAAAGAGTCTATTTTCACCCAGATAATAAACTATGAGGGAGATATAAATCTAGCACTGAGAGTGACCACTGCCTGTTTGAGAATGAAGCCAACATAGAAAAAAGAGATACCAAAAATAGTGTCCAGAAGGTATCAAGACTCTGGAATCCAGGCATGACTAAAGTTAGCATCACCCTGGGACTTGTTTCATGAGCCAAGGAATTCCACTTTTACCTTAACCTGGTTTATATTGGATCTCTGCCACACAGTCAAACATGAAGTTCAAATTACATCTCCCAGGAAAACCTATATAATACAGTTATCTCAAAACCTTTAGAACTTTTTTGGATCTAGAAGGAGTGTTTTTAAAATTCAGTTCATTTGGGGGATATAAAATTTGCTATGATCTGCTCTGATGGAAGGGAATCATGAATCAAGATCATTTTTATTCAAAACTCTCAAGTAACTCTAGCAAAGTCAGAGGGCCAGTCTAAAAGCCTTAACAGAGCTCAGTCTGAGTAAATAAGAGTTTTACCCAAAGCTGCCTGTCTGAAGCTTTCTAACCAAGGAAAAGGGTTTCAGGTCTCCTTAAAAGGCTCCAAAATGTGACAATATGAGTCAGTATAGCTGGAGGAGATGTGGCAAGCAATCTACTGATGTATAACTGTGTCTGACCCAAAACAAACATATAGTACAGTATTTGTTATCTGTGGGAACAAATATTTAGGAATTTCAAAACTAAATATAGTTAAGAAAATACACTCATATTACTGTCCATTATATTAACATGAATAACAAAAGCTGACTTTTCTCACTAGATTTACTTTTCTAATAATGCTTTACTTAGGCTAATTAAAAAAAGTTCCTTCTGTCTTTGGAGAACAAGCCTGCACATTTTAAACTATTTAATTTATATACTGACACACCCACATGCTTCTCAATAATATACTTCATTCATAACAAAAACTGCACCCATACTCAAACATCATCTACTACCATATAAAGTAATTTGCTGCTTGTCTGCCACGCAGGATCCACACAGTTGCCACCTACAGAAAGCCAGTTAACTTTCTAAGGAATCGTTAACATTCAGTAGCCCAATCTAGATAAAACCTTAGCAAATCCTACTTCTGTGTGGGCTGAGCAAAAACAAAAACCCTAGTGATAAGGACAGAAGACAGGGAAATACTGGGTAGAAGAGGGCAGTACCCCAGCTAAGGTACCACCCTCAAACCTGGAAACCTGCAGCCCTAAATAATCAGGCATTCCTATTTTTGTGCCCAAATGTTGCCTTTTGGCCCGCCATGCCTTGCGATCCTATACTTATATAAACCCCAAACACCAGGTTCCACAGGCAAATGAGAAAAAGAGGAGCGCGGCAAAGAAGGAGAGAAGAGGAAAGTCTGAATGTCAAGAGCCATTCAACAGGGGATGGTCAGAGAGGAGATCGGCCACAGGACAGCCAAACTCCAGGGGAAGATCATCTTCCTGCTCCATACCCTTTCCAGCTCCCTGACCATCCCACTGAGAGCCACTCCATCACCTGATAAAATCCCCACATACACCATCCTTCAAGTCCATGTGTGACCTGATTCTTCCTGGATGCCAGACAAGAACTCAAGTACCAAGAAGGCACTCCATCTGCAGAAAGCAAAGCTAAAAGAATACTGCAGCATGCCTACTGGGGCTTCAGGAGCCGCAGGCACCCACCCCTAGATGCCACTGTGGGGTCAGAGCCTAAAAGAGCTTGCCTCAGCTCCTGCCCCTGCCTGTGTCTGTGCTCCTTCTCCTGTAAGGGGTTTTAGCAGCTATGGCAGAAGCCAAACAGATGAGCCACACCCTTGTCGCATGTCCTGCAATGGGGGGTAGGTCAGAGAACCCTCCCATTTCATCAGCAGAAAAAGAACTAAACAGAACATTTCCTCTACTTGTAGAGATGATATAGATGAAAACAACTGTAAGGGACCAAAACAAAGCAAGGTCCCACTCAAGTAGGCTAGGATTTTTTAAATAGAGATGAGGCCTCAATATGCCCAGGCTGCTCTTGAACCCCAGGGTTCAAGCAAAATCCTCCTGCCACATGCTCCTAAAGTGCAGGCTAGGATTTTTTTTTTTTTTTTTTTTTTTTTAGGCATGGTCTCACTCTGTCACCCAGGCTGGAGTACAGTGGCTGTACTCCAGTTCAGCCTGATCACAGCTCACTGCAGGCTTGACCTCCCAGGCTCAGGTGATACTCCCAGCTCATCCTCCTCGGTAGCTGGGACTACAGGTACACATCACCATGCCTGGCTAATATTTGTATTTTTTGTAAATATGGAGTTTTTCCATGTTGCCTAGGCTAGTCTCAAACTCCTGGGCCTGCCTCAACCTCCGAAAGTGTTGAGGTTACAGGCGTGAGCCACTGCATCTGTCCCAGACTAAGATTTTTGACAGGGCTCCAAGTCAGGCAGAGTGGAGTACTGGAACATACATCCATTGTTCTGATTTGACCAGCAAAGTGGGAGTAGGAGAAGGCTGGAACTAGGTAGGAACAATGATGTATGGGTTAACCCCAAGAAACCAGATCTGTCAGCATGACTAATGTCATAATATCTCTGGTTCTGCTCTGTCATGGTTGGCTCAGAAACTGAACAGATTAGGTCTATAAAACAGGAAAATCCACTAGTGACTAAAGATGAGCATGACTGAGGGAGTCGGGCTAATGATGAAAGCCCTTACCATCTCACCCCCCTCTCCAATTCTCCCCACATTGCCACCTTGTTTTCCAGGACAAAATCCCTAGGGATGAATTGACCTAGAATTCTATAACTCAGTTTGAATAAGAAGAGGTATTAGTGCCCTACTTATATTCCTAGTACAAACTCAAATGCTTTTTCTACTAAAACAGCTCATTGAGGGCAGGAACTGTATTTTCTCTCTCAAAGTGCCTGACATAAAATACTCAGTAAATTATTTGCTGAATGAACTTTTGCTATATACGGATGAAGTATATTACCCAACAATCACTTTTCTGAGAATCACATCTCTAAAATCAACCAAAAACCAGAAATAAAAAGTCTCACAATATCCAAAATAAAGATCAAAGACTATGTATGAAAGATTTCCTCATAGGAAAGTCCCTCAAGCCCTCACAGTCTTGTTTGAAACAAAATTCAAGTTTTTTTTTTTTTTTTTTTGAGATGGAGTTTCACTCTTGTTACCCAGACCGGAGTGCAATGGCACAATCTTGGCTCACTGCAACCTCCGCCTCCTAAGCTCAAGTGATTCTCCTGCCTCAGCCTGCTGAGTAGCTGGGATTACAGCCATGCACCACCATGCCTGGCTAATTTTGTATTTTTGTAGAGATGGGGTTTCTCCATGTTGGTCAGGCTGTTCTTGAACTCCTGACCTCAGGTGATCCGCCCACTTTGGCCTCCCAAAGTACTGGGATTACAGGTGTGAGTCACTGTGCCAGGCCAAAATTCAAGTTTTTCTGGTTCCCTAACCTAACTGAAGAAGCAACTCCAGAATGAGAGCAAGGCGTAGCTGCTTAAATGAGGTAAGCTGACAGCTGCAAAGAGACAGCTGATCCACTAAGGGGGAAAAGAGGCCCAGCAAGCTTGGAGCTAGGTAATGGAGGAAATATGCAGCTCAGTGGACCTCAACAGCCCATAAAGGTACTTGTGTATTTGCTATACAAGTTCATTCATGTAACATTTTATGTTTGTTTTGTTTTTGAGACAGAGTCTTGCTTTGCTACCCAGGATGGAGTGTAGTAGTGTGATTATAGCTCACTGTAGCCTTGTGATCACAGCTCACTGTAGCCTCCACTTCCCTAGCTCAAGTGACTCTCCCACCTCAGCCTCCCAAATACTGGTACTACAGGCACATGTCACCACGCCCAGATTATTTATTTTTTTGTAGAGTCGGGTCTCACTATGTTGCTCTGGCTGGGCTCGAACTCTGGGCTCAGGCATTCCTCCTGCCTTGGCCTCCCAAAATGCTGAGATTATAGGCGTTAGCTACCATGCCAGCATCATCTAATGTTTTAAAGTGCTTACTTGTTCAAGGTTAAGTGCTGTGGAGCACAGATTTGTATGGGACAGTACTGCCACAGGTGTTTAGTGGAAATAAGATATACATGAATAATGACATTACAAAGTAGAAAGCATTAAGTGCCACATAAGAGGTGAAGGAACCTCTCAATAGTTTGGAGAAGGCAAAGGTTATTTCTAGCTTCACGGTGGCATTGACAACAGAGCTAGGTCTTGGTTTGGAGAGGGGAAAGTATATTCTAGACAGAGGTAAAAGTGGAGTAGTAGTTGAGGTGGGGAAAGCAATGTATTCAGTTTGGCTGGAAAACAGTAAGGCTAGAAAGGTAGGTATTGGATAGTGACTGCTCATAACTGATGTTAATAATTACATGTCATCACGTTAACCATGAGGCACATAATTTTGAACTAAAGACCATCATCACTTTTCAGATTACTTTCTTAAAAAGTATTTTGGGTTTTCTTAAGCAGAACATCACCCAGGGTTATGGGTTGTAGCAACAGAAAGTGATTCTAAACATAAAAGTAATTTACTGAAAGGCTGTTGGTTTGATCATGGAACTGATGGGAAGGCTGGACATATAAGATTGAGCTGGGAATAAACTAAGCTAGGCAGCAGGAACAATCAGGCCAGAATGCCTAACATCTGTGCTGGACACAGCTACTACTACCCGAATGTTCACTCCAATGGAGACCCAGCCTCCCCTTCCCTACATTTGTTATTAAGTCTTGACTCTTGAGTATCTGTTTTCAATATGTGTGATAAAATGGGAAGTATACCTGAAGTTTTTGTGCTGCATTCTTAAATACAACTTACCTCAAGAAAAAGCACTTGGCCAGGCATGGTGGCGTAAGCCTGTAATCCAAGCACTTTGGAGGCCAAGGTGGGCAGATCACCTGAGTTCGGGAGTTCAAGACCAGCCTGACCAACATGGTGAAACCCCGTCTTAAAAAAATAAATAAAAATAAAAAAGAAAAAGCACTTGTGCAATTTTTGAGTGGGGAGCTCAACTAATTGCTTTTTTTATGGGACACTATTTTTACTTGAAAGAGCGAATGATAAACTATGGTTATTTACATGTAAGTATTTGCCATTTTCTTGAAAATGAATCAAACAAGACTGTCATTTAACTTACAGTACTTACTGCCAATAAAAAAGTTTGAGCATTCAGGTGAAAATTAGCATTTTGGAAAACTTGTATCTGTCACTGTTAGCCTGACAGCTTCCCACATGCCCAAATAATTCTGACAGATCATTGATGATATTAATGAAATGTGATTTTTTTTCATTGTATAATAAATGTGTAAACATTTGGAAGATCTGCATAACTCTGAAATCAGTATTTTCCAAATGACCATGTAGCCATGTAACAATAATGCTGTAAAATAAGGTACGGGTAAAAAAATAAATAAATAAAAATAAATTCATTCAAGGTAAAAGACATAAGTTAACATTTTAATGCAACAGAAATGAAAAGTTCATTGACATAGTTTCAGATTCCACACTGCGCTAATCACTTAAGACAATACCGCTTGTGGAGTTTTGGTACAATATTAGAGTAAGAATATCCAAAATTATCTGAAAAAACTACTGAAATAATCCTCCCTTTCCAGCTATGTATTTGTGATGGTGGAGTTTTTTGGTTTATTTTAATCAAAACAGTATATCACAGCAAATTAAATGCAGAAGTGTTTAATAGACTCCAGCTGTCTTCTATTAAACTACACATTAAAGAGATTTATAAAAACTGTAAAACAGGGGCTGGGTATGCCGGCCCCTGCTCCTCAGCCTGTAATCCCAGCACTCTGGAGGACCAAAGCAGGAGGATCACCTGAAGCCAGGAATTAAGAGACAAACCTGGGCAACACAGTGAGCACTGTCTCTATAAAATTTTTTTTTTTAATTATGTGGCTCATGCCTGTAATCCCAATACTTTGGGAGGCCAAGGAGAGATCACTTCAAGCCAAGAGTTGGAGACCAGCCTGGACAAAATAGCAAGACACTGTCTCTACAAAAATTAAAAAAAAAAAAAAAAAAATTAGCCAGGCATGGTGGTGCACACCTGTAGTCCCAGCTACATGAGAGGCTGAGGTTGGAGGATGGCTTGAGCTCTAGAGGCTGAGGCTGCAATGAGCCGTGATCCTGCCACTATACTCCAGCCTGGGCAATACTGCAAGACCCTGTCTCTTTAAAAAAAAAAAAAAAAAAAAAATTAGTTGGGCATGGTGGTAAGTGCCTATAGTCTTGGCTACTCAGGAGGCTGAGGCCAGGGAGGACCATGCCTGTAATCCCAATTGAACCAAGGAGTTCAAGGCTGCAATGAGCTATGATTGCACCACTATACTCCAGCCTGGGCAACAGTCAGACCCTGTCTCATTCATTCATTCATTCATACATACATACATACATACATACATACAAAAAAAAGCCAAAAATTATCTTAGCTGGGCATGGTGGTGCACGCTTGTAGTTCCAGTTACTCAGGAGGCAGAGTAGGACGATTGCTTGAGCCCAGGAGTTCAAGGCTGCAGCAAGCTGTGATCATGCCACTGTACTCCAGACTAGGCGACAGAGTGAGACCCTACATCCTTTTTTTTTCTTTTCTGACAGAGTCTCACTCTGTCACTCAAGCTGGAGTCCGGTGGCACAATCTCGGCTCACTGCAACCTCTGCTTCCCAGGTTCAAATGATTCTCCTGCCTCAGCCTCCCAAGTAGTTGAAATTACAAATGTGTGCCACCATGCCCAGCTAATTTTTATATTTAATAGAGACAGGGTTTCAACATGTTGGCCAGGCTGGTCTTGACCTCAGGTGATCCACTCACCTAGGCTTCCCAAAGTGCTGGGATTACAGGCGTGAGCCATAGTGCTTTACCCTATCTCTTAAAAGAAAAAAAAAGTATAATAATGCCACTCTGATTATCGCTAGTGCCCAGACCTTGCTTTTAAGTTCTATTTTTCAATAAAAACAGCCAGGGCTCCTTGAAGAAATGGCTGATTCTAGGAGTAGGACAGCAAATTAACAGCCTGGAGTATCTCGGAACACAAGAAAGTAAGGAAATGCTTAAAAACAACAAAATAACACGAAAATGGGAGTATGTGAAAGGGATGCAGGTGTCAACAGGAGAAAGACTTCCCAATGGTCAAAGCTGGAACAATGTGAGCAAATAAATAAATAAATATATTTTTTAATTTTTTTTTTTTTTTTGAGACGGAGTTTCACTCTTGTTACCCAGGCTGGAGTGCAATGGCGCGATCTCGGCTCACCGCAACCTCCGCCTCCTGGGTTCAGGCAATTCTCCTGCCTCAACCTCCTCAGTAGCTGGGATTACAGGCACGCGCCACCATGCCCAGCTAATGTTTTTGTATTTTTAGTAGAGACGGGGTTTCACCATGTTGACCAGGATGGTCTCGATCTCTTGACCTCGTGATCCACCCGCCTCGGCCTCCCAAAGTGCTGGGATTACAGGCTTGAGCCACCGCGCCCGGCTTAAATCCATATTTTTAAATACTGATATAAGTGACTGATTAAATAAGTAGACCAAGGAGACAAATCTGCCATGCATAAGAATTCACGTAAATATGGCCGGGCGCGGTGGCTCAAGCCTGTAATCCCAGCACTGTGGGAGGCCGAGGCGGGTGGATCACGAGGTCAAGAGATCGAGACCATCCTGGTCAACATGGTGAAACCCCGTCTCTACTAAAACTACAAAAAAAAATTAGCTGGGCATGGTGGCGCGTGCCTGTAATCCCAGCGACTCAGGAGGCTGGGGCAGGAGAATTGCCTGAACCCCGGAGGCGGAGGTTGCGGTGAGCCGAGATCGCGCCATTGCACTCCAGCCTGGGTAACAAGAGCGAAACTCCATCTCAAAAAAAAAAAAAAAGAATTCACGTAAATACTCTGCCCTCAAGGAGGTGGAGCATAATTCCTCACTCCTTAAGTGTGGGCAGTACAGTGACTTCCTTCCAGGTAAGGAAAGGGGAGGAAAAGAGTTAACTTTGGAGTAGAGAAATCTAAAAATACTATCTCAGCCAGGTGACCAAGGGCAACATCAAGGGTAAGTCATGTTGATAGCATACATGTTAGTATGCATCACATGTTGATGTGATTGAGAATGGCATCTTGCCCCTGTGTTCTTCCCCCAAAAAACCCATAATCCCAGTGTAATCATGAGGAAAACATCAGACAAATCTCAATCGTGGGACATTCTACAAAATTGCTGTGGTTTTCCTCCACAGTTCCTGACTTATAGCTCCCACAGCCCTCGTTACAGTCTTTTGTTATAATGTTGGGTGTGCTGGACCTCAGGGCCAAGCCTCTGACCTTCTCCTGACTTCCTTTCATTCTAATGTTTCCCCATCTTTCTGATTGTGGATCTCAAAATCCTCCCATGAGAGGTTCCCATTGTCCACCCTGGGAAAGGAATGCTGACGGCATGAAGTGTCATAAAAATCCAAGAGGACTGGGTTCAATGAGCTTCCGGAGAGCTGAACATGTGGAAGTTACTGGAGGGTGGCGCCCCAGGGAGGGCATGGAAGCTCCAAGCTCCTTCACCTAGACCTCGCCCTATAAGTCCTTTAATCTGTATCCTTTTTGCAGTATCCTTTATAACAAACTGGTAAACGTGTTTCCCTGAGTTTTGTGAGCCACTCTAGCAAATTAATTGAACCCAAAGAGGGGGCATGGGAACCCCAATTTGAAGCTGGTAGGTCAGGAGGCCTGGACTTGCCATTGGTGTTGGAGAGAAAAGGGCAGTCTTGGGGAACTGAGCCCTCAACTTGTGAACCTGACACTATATTTGGGT
The DNA here is from genome assembly GCF_009761245.1 of Sapajus apella. Classification (NCBI taxonomy): domain Eukaryota; kingdom Metazoa; phylum Chordata; class Mammalia; order Primates; family Cebidae; genus Sapajus; species Sapajus apella. The sequence continues at coordinate 2,763,107 of NW_022436986.1, forward strand.
AGGTAAGTGGCAGGGGCAGGAGGCAGGGAAATTCTAGGCAGAAAAGGGTCAGGTCCCTGGCAAAGCCCCACCCTCAAGCCTAGAACCAGAGCCCAAAGTGAGAAATTGCATTCCTGTTTTCCCACTAAAATGTCTTTTCCAAAACCACCAATGGCCCACCCAACCTGCTATCCTGTACTGAAAAAAAATCCCTGACCCAACTGGCAGAGGGCAGAGAAGGAGAGAAGCAGCAGCTGGATGCTGGAGAGAAGCAGCTTGACTTCAGAGAGACAGCTTGACAGCGAGACAGCTGGATTCTAGGACAAGATCACCTTCCTGCTCCAACCCCCTTCCAGCTGCCCTTCCTGCTGAGAGCCACTTTCATTGGCAATAAAATCCTCCCTATTCACCACCCTTCAATATGTTTGTGTGACCTCATTCCTCCTGGATGCTAGACAAGGACTCAGGTATATGTGCAAAAGGCTGTCACACTGACCCGCCACTGAGCTGTTAACACTTAAGCCATCTGTGGATGGCAAAGCTAAAAGAGCGCACTGTAACACACACCCTTTGGGGCTTCAGGGCTCGTGGGTACTCCCCAGACACTGCCACAGGGCTGCATGAAGTTTTACTCCTGACGGTGCCCAACAGCACTTGCTCTGGCCTCTGTATCCACTCACCTGTGTGCTTTCCCTGCCATGAGGGGTTGAGAGTAGTGGGCCAAGTTATAAGCAAGGCACCCCCATCACAAGGCCCACGAAGGGGTAAAGGTTAAGTTCCTTGTTTCAACAGTGCTGGAACCGAATTGGAAGACACCCGGTTGGTGTCCACAGCACTTAATGTGTGGGAGAAAAAAGTCCACACGTTAGGCCATAGAAGTCTTCTTCTATGATGATTGTTACAGTGTGAAAACAGGAAAATCATGGTTTAAAGGGTTTTTCCATATATGCAATGCCTGACTCGTACTCTATCAAAGTTACTGAAATTGAAAGGACCCCTGCAACCATGTGAATGGACTCCCTCCTCAGCCAGGACACCATAAACTTTAACCTGATAGACTGGTTCAGGCCACAATGGGAAGTAGAGGTTGGACATGCCTCTTTATACCCTTCCAGCAGTAACATCAACAGACCTTAAGTCTGATAAGAAACACTTAAGAGTCTGACATTTTGGGCTGGATAAAATGAAAGAAAAGAAAGAAACATTTACAGTCTATATTCTCTCTAAATCCTGGCCAGGAGCGGTGGCTCATGCCTGTAATCCCAGCACTTTGGGAGGCTGAGGCAGGCGAATCACAAGGTCAAGACTATCCTGGCTAACACAGTGAAACCAAAAAAAAAAGATTAGTTGGGCATGGTGGCCCACGCTTGTAGTCCCAGCTACTCAAGAGGCTGAGGCAGGAGAATCGCTCGAATCTGGGAGGCGGAGGTTGCAGTGAGCTGAGACCGTGCTACTGCGCTCCAGCCTGGGCAATAGAGTGAGACTCCGTCTCAAAAAAAAAAAAAAAAAAAAAGCCTGCTACTTGGTGGCTTCATGTGCATGATAAAACTTAGATCTCTGCAACCCCTTAGCATAACCCAGACATTCTTTTCTACAGATAACAACTCTTTCAACCAACTGCCAATCACAATATGTTTAAATCTGCCTATGACTTGGAACACCCCCCCACCTTTGAGTTGTTCCACCCTTTCAGGTTTAACCAATGTAAATTGTACATGTATACATAAAGAGATGTATTATGTCTCCCTAAAATGTATAAAGGCAAGCTGTACCCCAACCACCTTGGGCACATGTCATCAGGACCTCCTGAGTCTGTCACAGGTACGTCCTTAAACATCCTAACTTCGTGGTTCTAACCTCCAAACTGTTATCTATTCCTGGGAATAGGCCAAACTAGCCTCGGGAAGGAATTTAGTTTACAGTTTAAATAACAGCCCTTTCCCAAAGCTAGACTGTTTTTGTAAAACGAATGAAAGGCCACCAGCGCGAAGTTAGGATGAGAGAGGATGGAATTCTAAATATTAACAGTCATTACAGAGGTCATAAGGATTACAATTTCCCCAATTACTCTTGAAGATAACATCACTATTATCTGTTTCAGGCTTTTGCATTTCTAACAACCTAATGGCCCCACCTGGACCTGCCAACCAGTTCTGTGGCCACCACCAAAGAACTGACTCAGCATAAGAGAACAGCTTCAACTCCCTAAGAGTTCATCCCCAAGCCAACCAATCAGCACTCCCGACTCACTGAAAAACTCTGATCCCCAAGTTTTTGGGGAGACTAATTTGAGTAACAATAAAACTCCGGTCCTCCCGCACAGCTGGCTCTGCATGAATTACTCTTTCTCTATTGCAATTCCCGTCTTGATAAACTGGCTCTGTCTAGGCAGCAGGTAAGGTGAATCTACTGGGTGGTTACCCTATCCTGGATGGAATCTTAGAATAAAGAACATTAAAACTAATAAAATCTGAATAAAGAATAAATTTTAGTTAATAATATTAGGTAATAATGTTATAATAATAATGGTTCATTAACTATAACAAACCATACTAATGTTAAGATGTTAATAGTGAAACCAGGTGTGGGTATACGAAAATTCTACTATCTTTGCAATTTTCTGTAAATCTAAAACTATTAGAAAATATAAAGTTTATTTTTTTTAAAAATGCTACTCTCGCCGGGTGCAGTGGCTCACGCCTATAATCCCAGCACTTTGGGAGGCCAAGGCAGGTGGATCGCAAGGTCAGGAGATCAAGACCATCCTAGCTAACATGGTGAAACCTCGTCTCTACTAAAAATACAAAAAATTAGACAGGCATAGCGTCATGCACTTGTAGTCCCAGCTGCTTGGGAGGCTGAGGCAGGAGAACTGCTTGAATCCGGGCGGCAGAGGTTGCAGTGAGCTGAGATCACACAACAGAAGTCCAGCCTGGGCAACAGAGTGAGACTCCATCTCAAAAAATAAATAAATAAATTGCCACTCTCTACTCTGCTTTTTTAGAAAAGTTTTTTTTTTTTTTTCCTCCCCTCCCCAGAAAAGTTTTCTTTTAAAAATGTCTTATTGCCAGTGTGGTGGCTCATGCCTGTAATCCTAGCACTTTGGGAGGCCAAGGTGGGTGGATCACTTGAGTTCAGTTCCAGACCAGTCTGTACAGGCAACATGGTGAAACCCCATCTCTACTAAAAAATACAAAAATTAGCTGGGTGTGGTGGCACACAACTGTAATTCCAGCTACTCAGGTGGCAGAGACAGGAGACTCGCTTGAAACCAGTAGGCTTATGACCTCCCATCACGCCACTGCACTCCAGCTTGGGCAAGAGGCCCTATCTCAAAAAAAAAAAATAAAAAATAAATATATATATATATATATATTTATATATATATATATATAT
>NW_022436986.1:2766491-2798120 GCF_009761245.1 Sapajus apella
ATATATATATTTATATATATATATATATATATATATTTATATATATATATAAAACTTTAGTGTAAAGGCAACCTTCAACTTACACATACGGTGAGTTACTCAAATTTGTGGAATAAACTGCCCAGCCTTTCCCTAGCAATAACATAACCTCCTAGGATCACTCAGAGTATCCTTTTAACCTGTTACTGTGGTAGCAAACTGCCAAAGCACCAGTGCCTTGTTAATTAACACTGCACCATCACTTACTACTGTGCTTCTAGTAGCTGGGTGATGAAGGGGAAAGATGAGAGGGTTGAATACCTACTAAAAGCCAGGTTCTATAGGTACTTTACACATACTATCTTTTATGTATGACTCCCAAGAAGTGACTCTCTACTCATATCTAGGGCTAACATTACCCAACTAGTTCAATAAGTGAAGGAGAAGCTGTATGACCCAGGTCCAGCTATGCTGTAATGGGAGCAACCCCCAATAAGACATGGGCCCAGTGATTAATATGAAGACACTCAGAGGAGAGAACAAATGTAGCTGAGGCTGGGCACAGTGGCTCATGCCTATAAATGTCAGCACTTTGGGAGACCAAGGTGGGAGGATTGAGGCCAGGAGTTTGTGAATGCCCTGCCCAACATAGCAAGATCCCATCTCTATTAAAATTAAAATAAACAAGGCCAGGCACAGTGGCTAACGCCTGTAATCCCAGCAGTTTGGGAGGCTGAGGTAGGTGGATCACTAGGTCAGGAGTTTGAGACCAGCCTGGCCAACATGGTGAAGCCCTGTTTCTACTAAAAAATGTTAAAAATTAAAAAAAAAAAAAAATTAGCCGGGCATAATGGCACACAGCTGTAATCCCAGCTACTCAGGAGGCTGAAGCAGGTGAATTGCTCGAACCTGGGAGATGGATGTTGCAGTGAGCTGAGATCGTGCCATTGCATTCCAGCCTGGGTGACAGAGCAAGACTCTGTCTCAGAAAAAAAAAATAAAAAGAATGTAGTTGTAAGCAGAAACAAGGGCTAGGGATAAGGATTAGGGGACTGGAGGGAGTAAAGGGACGGAGCTGAAAGGCAGGGTCAGGGTCAAGGGCTGGAGTTGCGGGTGAAAAGACGTGCAAGATAACAGTAAAGGGAGTAAAATGAGAGCAAGTGCTCTGGAAGAGGTGGCAGGGTTTTTCTTCTCCCCTTCTTTTACTCAAATCCTCTCGTTGCCAATGCCACATGCTATCATCATAGACCACAATGCCAAGCCTTTGTCCCTGACAAGAGACCTCAGTTTGGAAGAGGTCTCTCAAACTAGGGAGAGGCAGGAGGAGACAGGATGAGCTTTATCTTCTCCCACTGTAACCACTCAAGGGGTTCACCTTGCCCCCTGCTTAGACAGAACTGATTTATCAAGACAGGGGAACTGCAATAGAGAAAGAGTAATTCATGCAGAGGCGGCTGTGCAAGAGACCAGTTTTATTTATTACTCAAATCAGTCTCCCCGAGCATTGGGGGATCAGAGTTTTTAAGGACAATTTGGTGGGTGGGGGGAAGCAAGTGAGCTGGAAACGCTGATTGGTCAGCTCAGGGATGAAATCATAGAGTCAAAGCTGTCTCCTTGTGCTCAATCAGTTCCTGGGTAGGGGCCACGAGATTAGAGGAGCCAGTTTATTGATCTGGGTAGTGCCAGCTGATTCATCAAATGCAGGGTCTGCAAAATATCTCAAGCATTGATCTTAGGAGCGGTTTAGAGAGGGTCACAATCTTGTAGCTCCCAGCTGCATGACTCCTAAATCACAATTTCTAATTTTTTTTTTTTTTGAGACGGAGTTTCACTCTTGTTGCCCAGGCTGGAGTGCAATGGCGCAATCTTGGCTCACTGCAACCTCTGCCTCCTGGGTTCAAGTGATTCTCCTGCCTCAGTCTCCCAAGTAGCAGGGAATGCCGGCATGCACCACCAAGCCTGGCTAATTTTTGGTATTTTTAGTAGAGATGGGTTTCACCATGTTGTCCAGGCTGGTCTCAAACTCCTGACCTCAAGTGATCCATCCACCTTGCCCTCCCAAAGTGCTAATTTCTTTTCTTTTTTTTTTTTTTAATAAAGATGGGGTTTCACCATGACGGCCAGGCTGGTCTTGAACTCCTGACCTCAGGTGATCCACCCACCTCGGCCTCCCAAAGTGCTAGGATTACAGGTGTGAGCCACCGCACCCAGCCCAAAGTGCTAATTTCTAATCTTATGGCTAACTTTAGTCCTACAAAGGCAGTCTAGTCCCCAGGGAAGGAGGAGATTTGTTTTGGGAAAGGGCTGTTACTTTGTTTCAAACTATGACTTAAACTATAAACTATAACCTAAATTCCTCCCAAAGTTAGTTCAGCCCACACCCAGGAATGAACAAGGACTGCTTGGAGGTTAGAAACAAGAGGGAGTTAGTTAGATCAGATCTCTTTCTCTGTCTTCAGTTACAATTTTATAATGGCAGTTTCACCACTGCCCCTTGCCACTGGCTCCTCCCTGCCCTGCCTCCCATTAGACTGGTGCTGACAAAAATCAAGCATCAGGGGAGGGTGACAGAAACTTTTTGGCAGTAAGGTCATCCGTTACAAGAGGAAAATCTTGGTATGCCCAACCTGGTCAGAAGGGTAGTCTATCAGAGGGTGACTGATACAGTTTAGATATGTGTCCCCTCCAATTCTCATGTTGAACAGCTATCCTCAATGTTGGAGATGGGGCCCAGTAGGAGGTGATTGGATCATGCGGGCAGAGTTCTCAAGAACGGTTTAGCACCATCCTCTTGATGCTGCCCTTCTGATAGTGAGTTTTTAGGGAGATCTAGTCATTTAAAGAGGTGGGGCACCCCTCTCCTCCCTCCCACCCATGCTCCAGTGCCTTATAGCAAGCTGTGGGGGGAGGGTGGGAAGGTGATACACTTTTTTTTTTTAAGACAGGGTTTCACCATGTTGGTCAGGCTGGTCTTGAACTCCCGACCTCAGGTGATCCGCCCACCTTGGCCTCCAAAGTGCTTGGATTACAGGCGTGAGCTACCGCACCCGGCCGTGATACACTTCTTTAAGTGCCTGCTCCCACTTCTCCTGCCTGAGGCCTTCCCAGAAGCCAAGCAGGTACTGGCACCATGCTTATACAGCCTGTAGAATCATAAGCCATTAGGCCTCTTTTCTTTATAAGCTACCCAGTATTTCTTTTATAGCAATGCAAGAACAGACTAATAAAGTGACCTACTAGCAGAGTGCTGCCTGAAAGACTGTTGTGTCACAGGAAGTCAGTTACATGATAGAGTCTGAAAGCATTACATTTAAAGTTCAAAATAATTTATGGCAAAATTTTTTTTTCTTTTGAGACAGAATCTCACTCTGTCACTCAGGCTGGAGTGCAGTGGCATGATCTCAGCTCACCATGACCTCTGCCTCCCGGGTTCAAGCGATTCTCCCGCCTCAGCCTTCTGAATAGCTGGGATTATAGGCACCCGCCACTACACCTGGCTAATTTTTTTTGTATTTTTTCTAGAGACAGGGTTTCACCATGTTGCCCAGGCTGGTCTTTAACTCCTGACCTCATGATCTGCCTGTCTTAGTCTCCCAAAGTGCTGGGATTACAAGCATGAGCCACCATGCCCAGCCCAATTTATGGCAAATTTAACTGCTTCACTCTGCTAGAATTTTATACTTGCACTGTACCTGTCTAGAAATTTCCTATTCTCAGTTGGTACATTTTGCTAAAATTTTAAATGACTAGCTTGCTAGTTTAGTATCTAGAAAGAACATCTTTAGCCAGTTAACACTTTAAATATTATAAAAATTTCACAAACATATCTAAAAATCCATAGAAACCAACTATTAGTGTCTTCTTTCAGCTGCCTGTAAAGCTGGGACTACATGTATTTTAATATCTGTTTAAGAAATCGGAATGTCTTGATAACCTAGAAAATGCTGTCTGCCACTCATCCCAGTTGTCTCCCAAAATTTTTAAACAATTTTTAAAAAGTTTTTTCTTTCCAATCCCAATTGATGTGCAGCATAAATAATTTTAAAACATGTCTTTCATTGCCTTTTACCCAGCAGTTCAAGAAACTTGTTTCTTTTCTTTTTTTTTTTTTTTTTGAGACCGAGTCTCACTTTGTCACCAGGCTGGAGTGCAGTGGTTCAATCTCGGCTCACTGCAACCTCCACCTCCTGGGTTCAAGCAACTCTCCTGCCTCAGCCTCCTGAGTAGCTGCAATTACAAGGCATGTGCCACCACATCGGCTAATTTTTTTTGGATTTTTAGTAGAGACAGGTTTTCACCATATTGGCCAGGCTGGTCTCGAACTCCTGACTTTGTGACCTGCCTACCTTGGGCTCCCAAAGTGCTGAGATTACAGGCATGAGCCACCGCGCCCTGCCAAGAGCTTATTTCTTAATGAAAAAAAAATTAGGCCAGCTGCAGGGGCTCACACCTGTAATCCCAGTACTTTGGGAGGCTTCAAGGGTCACTTGAAGCCAGGTGTTTGAGACCTACTTGGTCAACATAGTGAAACCCTGTCTCTACAATTTTTTTTTTAATTAGCTGGGAGCTGGGCATGGTGGCTCACACCTATAATCTCAGCATGTTGGGAGGCCAAGGTGGGAGATACACTTGAGTCCAGGAGTCTAAGACCAGTCTGGAAAACATAGGGAGCCCCACCTCTACAAAAAATACAAAAATTAGGTGGGCATAATGGTGCATGCCTGTAGTCCCAGCTACTTGGAAGGCTGGGTTGCCTGAGCCCAGGAGATGGGGCTGCAATGAGCTATGACCACCCCACTGAACTCCAGCCTGGGTGACAGAGTAAGACCCTGTCTCAAAAGCAAAACAGAACAAAGTAGAAAGAAAAAAAAAAGTAGACTTTTATCAAGATGAAAACTATGGCAAAGCACTGGAGACACTATTATTATAGTGCCTTTCCAACAGAGAAAATGAAAATGGGCTTAATCCACTTCTTATACCTAGTTTGCTTTCAAAGCAGTATATGCCTTCACTTCTCAATCATTTATCAAATCAATAATGCTCAGCCGGTGACCTATACTTGATTGGCAGAGTTTCTTTTGATCATCTATTCAAAATAAGAACAATGTAAGTAACTGTTTTTAGATTTTTGTAGCATTTCTGGGCTCCTCCCATAACCGAATGCCCAAACGCTGGATTTTCTTTTCCTGGTCTTCCTTCCTCAAATCCTCTTTGCAAAAAAGACTAAAACAGAAGGACTATAAAGGTGAAAGCCTTGCATTTTTAGAGGAAGATGGTTGAGTGGATTTTAAATTATAATTGAGTAATTAAGATGTACTGAAAAATTAATTATACCATGTCAACAATATGACACATAGAAACAAGAGGAAGCAACTCACCCTAATCATTTTAAACTTAAGAAATTGGCAGGCCAGGCACAGTGGTTCACGCCTGTAATCCCAGCACTTTGGGAGGGCCAAGGTGGGTGGATCATGAGGTCAGAAGTTCAAGACCACCCTGGCCAATATGGTGAAACCCCACTCTACTAAAAATAGGAAAATTAGCTGGGTGTGGTGGCAGGCACCTGTAGTGCCAGCTACTTGGGAGGCTGAGGCAGAAAAATCACTTGAACCCGGAAGGCGGAGGTTGCAATGAGCTGAGATTGCACCACTGCACTCCAGCCTGGGCGACAGACTGAGAGACAAAAATAAAAAAGGAAAAGAAAAGAAATTGGCAATCAATTCTTTTGATTGATTGATCATTTAGCCCAGGCACAGTGGCTCATGCCTGTAATCCCAGCACTTTGGGAGGCCAAGGCAGGGGGATCACTTGTGGTCAGGAGTTCAAGACCAGCCTGGCCAACATGGTGAAATGCTGTCTACCAAAAAATACAAAAATTAGTTGGGCATGGTGGCACGAGCCTGTAGTCCCAGCTACTTGGGAGGCTGAGACATGAGAATCGCTTAAACCCAAGAGGCGTAGGCTGCAGTGAAGATCACATCACTGCACTCAAGCCTGGGCGACAGAATAAGACTCTATCTCAAAAAAAAAGGAAACTGGGAATAAAGGCATCTGTAAACTTGTTATTAAACGAAGTAACAGATTACCAAGTATAATTTCCAAAAAGTAGAACTATCACTTAATCATCCTTTAAAATTTGTAAAAATGAATCATTTATATAAGGAAAAATATCACTCTCGATAGGCTTCCTTCCAGTAACAAACTTTTTCCAGAACGGGAAAACAAATTAGGAAAATTCATTGGTTACAACTAAAATGAATCAGTTGGGTACAAAAATCTCTTTTGGGAGGTAGGGAGCCAGGATTTTACTATGTTGCTTGGGCTGGTTTGAACTCAAGTGATCCTCCTGTCTCAGAGTCCCAAGTAGCTACAGGTGTGTGCCACTTGGGCTAAAAAGTCTTTTAATTCTACCAAATTTCACTAAATCTAAGACACCTGTGATTACAAAATGCATTATTTCATGTAACAACTAGGAAAAAATCATGGCATAATGCTTACTTATGGTATCTTGTCTTCAAGAAAGAAGGAAAATTGTCTACCAATGACTAACAATGATAGAGGCAGGAGACAAACAAATGCCTAGGTAGATAGGGACACATCTCCAGTGAAACCCCATCTCCAACCAAAGACAGTTTATAGCCTGAAAGCCAAGCTACAAGTCAAGTCCAGGGATCAGACTGAGATCGTGTCTTCCCATTTGGCTCGCTTTCCTCTGACTGATCCCCACCCATCATCTATTTTACATATACCTAAATTTTCCTAATTGGTTTTCTACACTGTCATACCCACTTTTGAGTGGTGTCTTTAACTTTTTTTTTTTTTTTTTTTGAGACAGTGTATCACTCTGTCGCCAAGACTGGAGTACAGTGGCATGATCTCAACTCACCACAACCTCTGCCTCCCAGGCTCAAGCCGTTCTCCTGCATCAACCTCTGGAGTAGCTGGGATTTCAGGCATGTGCCACCACACCCAGCTTATTTTTGTATTTTAGTAGAGACATGGTTTCAATATGTTGGCCAGACTGGTCTCGAACTCTTGACCTCAAGTGATCTGTCTGCCTCAGCCTCCCAAAGTCCTGGGATTACAGGAGTGAGCCACCATATTTGGCCTTTCCTTTTTTTAACCTTTTGCATACTCAGAAACCAATCAGCACATACTCCCCATACTTGAGTTTATAAGAAGTCCCAGATCCAGCCAACTGGGAAAGAAAACACTGACTTTTTTGTGGGAGTAGGGGACCACTCCCTCAATGCCCTCTTCCCTGAGAGCTGTTCCGTCACTCAATAAAATTCTTCTCTGCCCTCCTCACCCTTCAAATTGTCAGTGTAACCTCATTCTTCTTGAACGAGAGCTCAGGAACCACCAAATGCGGTACACGCTGTAACACTGGTGGGCAGAGTGGGGACAGGGGCGCATCACCAATGGTGGAGGTCCCCTGTTTGCAAAGTGGTTGAGAAAAATCCTGCATCACCAATAAAATAATCCTGGATAGTAAGAATATCTATTACAATAAGTAAGTACTCCAACACAATTCCTAATCTGTTTGAGCTGTTAAGATAAATCAAAGCTTTTAGGAAATACATGTATAACTAATGAAATGAAAGGCACCTCCAAAACTGCATCTTGAAATTAAAAGCCACTATTCAGTGGTGAAAATGATGAAAACATATGTAAAGGGCAATAGTTCATACTACTGCTTCCCGTTTGGCACATTTTTTTTTTTTTGTACTTTTGGGCACAAAAGTCTCTTTTTGGGGGTAGGGAGCCAGGATTGTATTATATTGCCTGAGTTACTTTGAACTCAAGTGATCCTCCTGCCTCAGACTCCCAAGTAGTTGGGACTACAGGTGTATGCCACCTGGGCTAAAATCTTTTAATCTTACTAAATTACATTAAATCTAAGATACCTGTGATTATAAAATGCATTATTTCATTTAACATTAGGAAAAAACCTGCCAATTAAGCAACGGCATAATGCCATAAAAGACCAGGAACAGCTGGTCTTTTAGGAGATGAGAAGTTCACTTCATACAGACAAAACGTGTAGTGCAGTGCAACATTCCATCCCACCTGCTACACTAACAAAACTGGCTCTACTAGACAACATCCATATTTGAGAAACATTAAGTACAATAAAAGAAAAATCACCTGCTTAAAACTGACAGAGGAGAAAAGTATTTAATTTACATTAAAAAAATAAAAAATAAAATTAGCCGGGCACCGTGGCTCACACTTGTAATACCAGCACTTTGGGAGCTGAGGAGGGCAGATCACAAGGTCAGGGGTTCAAGACCAACCTGACCAACACGGTGAAACGCCAAAACCATGAAAATACAAAACTTAGCCAGGCATGGTGAGGCGCACCTGTAATCCCAGCAATTTGGGAGGCCGAGGCAGGAGAACTGCTTGAACCTGGGAAGTGGAGGTTGCTGTGAGCTGAGAGCATGCCATTGCACTCCAGCCTGGGAGACAGAGCAAGACTGTCTCAAAAAATAACAAAATAAAAGTTGAAAGCTAACAGAGAATCAATATCTTGGGTTCTTTGTTCCATTTCCAAAAAGAATTTGAGCCAGATTCAAGATTCTCTGTCAGCACTACACCAGGTTTTGTCAATTTCAATGAACATGAGATATTTTTAAGTCTCCAATTCAATATAATTCATGCTAAGTTCTTTAAGTACTATTTGATATCCTAATGATTTTTTATTACTTCCACTTTGGGGACAGTCTTGTGACAGTCTCTTTTGAGAGTGGTCACTCCTAAGTTTGTAAGGTGCCTTTCCTCCAAATCTTACCACTGTCAGAATTTTGCTAGCCACTTATTAATTAACCAAAATCCAGTTTGCCAGCTCCTCAGGTAACAAAAAGTTATGTTTTGAGACAACTTTTAGGGAAAAGTGGCAAATCTCTAGAAAACAAGTTGACTTCAGGACTCTTCAAAAGTCTGTTTATTCAGCAAAACCCAAGGGCCCAGAACAGGTCCCCACCCAGGCAGTCTTACCTGTAAGGTCACCAAGCTGGCTGTGGTGGCCAGGTCAATCTTCCCAGATTTGCTGAGATTTCCAAGAGGGTTAGAAGGAAGAGTGAACGCCTTCCTTTGGCTTAGGGGCTTTTCTCTAAAATTCCTTCTCTTTTCCCTCTTATTAGCTTACTGCCAACCACAGTCACCACAGAAATCACAAGAGTTTAGGCAAACGAAAAGCAAGTTCTGCCCAGCCTTTTGCAACATCTAAGGTAAAACAGCCCATACTAGGACAACAAATTACCAATAATGACTAAGGCACAGCATTCTCCTTAACCTCGAAAGAAAAGTCCGTGTCTTCTACTTAATACAAGGGAAAAATATGAGAACATGTTTTGGAATATTTTTGCTTCAATTTTTGAAGATGTAGAGTCTCTTCTATTAATTCAAGTGGACCAGAATTAGAGGACACTACTTAGTAACCAAGACTTTACTGTGCTTTCACCGAAAATTTTTCCTTCAAATTATTTAGGATTTGTCATCTGTTCAGAAAATTAGTTTCCAGAGTATCCTTCATTGTGCCAGAATGCGAACTGACTTAATAATAAATGCCATTTTTAAAGGAAAAAACCAACCTTCCACTCCCCTTAATTCACTGCCTTTTTTTTTTTTATTATTTACATACAAATCTGTTCTCCAAACAGAAGATGGGATGGCACTGTCTTATCACCGCATCCCCCACAGCTCCTCGCACGAAGCCTGGGAGTAGGGGGCATTCAGTAAATGCCTATTAAACACTTCAGTTCTCTCATAACAAGTTGGGGCATTCCAAAACGCAGGCTCCACCCCTACAGGAGCTGCTGCCGGCTCCCGATGGCAGTCTGCCTATGGCCTTGCTCTGGCGAAACGAAACCTCGTCGCTCAAGAAGACCCAGGATGGGGACAACGGAGCCGTCCGACCCCATCCAGCAGGGCAGCAGACCCTCTCTTCATCCCGCCAAGCCGTTGGGCCTGAGGCCTTTCCCACCCGGTTCGGTAACCTGCGTCGCCAGCCCGGGATCCGCAGGGGTACCAGCCCCCGCCCCACCCCTCAGACACCCTGGCGTCGGGACACCGGGGACGCCTGCGCAGAAGAACCCGCCTGGCCCCTTCGCTCCGACGGTAACAATGCCCCCTCAGAAAGACGGGCAGGGTAGGCTGGGGACACCGATACACGTCTGCGCGCTCCCCAACGCCTTGGCGCGCCCCTGGTGCTCAACCTTCCCCACGTGAGCGCGCCCACCATCACGACACTCGCTGACGGGGTCCCCTCACCTGAGCCGGGCTCCGCCCCCCTCCTCCTCGCTGAAGGAGGCGGTGACCCCTCTCCGTTCGGACTTGGTAGTGTCAGAGGAGGCTGGAACGTCCAGACTGGTGTCTCGGTTGTGAGACTTCCTCCCCCTTCCGCCCGCCCCCCTCCCACCCCGCCTCTAGTTCCCTAGCTCCTTCAGCCGGTTCGCCGAGACAGTCTGAGAACACCCCGGCAGCGCCCGATAAACGGAAGTGGCGTAATGCAAGAGCGCCTACTCCGCTCCATTCCTCCTCCCCCTATTGGGCTGCAACCAATCACCAAGGGGAGGGCGGGGCCGAGGTAAGCGTGCAGCCAGCCAGCGCGCGGAACCGGAGGAATTTTCTCGGCCCCCAGAAAACTGACCAATGACGGTCCCAGGAGCCTGATTGTGTTTACTACCAACTGAATCCGTGAGCCTCTGGCCAATCACCCTTTGCCTTACAACACGTAAAATGGTTATCAAATGCATTTTAGGGAAGGATTTATCACTAAACTGCTCTAGGTTTGGACTACAGAACTGCAGCTGTTCGCTGCAGCCAATCAAAACCCTCTGTGGTTGAGGCAAGAGGGCTTTCCGCCTAATCCTGCCAATCACAACAACTACTGCCTGAGGTCTGAGAGCGCCCGTAAGGCGGGCCCTCAGGGCAGGCCGTCCCGCCATTGGCTGGTCCTTGAAGGATTTTCCACCCTCGTGGTGCCCGGCACTTCAGTGACCTTAGGCTCCTCTCCGGCCCTTCGCAGAACCCACATATTTACGGGGTTGGAGATTGAGTTCCCACTTAGTAGACGTTGGGAAAGAGAAGATTCCAAGAAGCTCTTTAGTTTGAACCAAGCCAAAGTCCACGGTAAAATCAGTGAATAAAAAACGGCCTCCATCGGATGACAGTTATGTCGGACCCCGCCACTCGTCCAGTCCGTGTGGCTGCGCGTCTGGGAACGCTGGCGCCCCAGGAAACTGGCGCTTGGCCCCACACTTGGCTGCAGGTCAAATAAGCCTGTGGTGTCCATGCCAGGTTTATAATTACCTGCACTCCCAAAAAACAAAATAGGAAGCGCTAAGCTCTCCCACTCATTCCCAAACGCTGAAGGGTCACCGACTTCTGTGGGACGCGGTCAGAAAAAAGCGAACCCCAGTGCGACCCTCGGGTTCCCGGTGCACGCTCGGAGGGAGAACCCGAGCCATGAGCATTGGGTGCTGGGGCCAGGGAACAAGCCCCCTTTCCTCGGATGAAGGCGGCAGAAGAGAGCTGCCTTTTGCTGCACAGCTTGTCTGGGAGCTAGGTCTGCGTGGCTCGGGAGACAAAGTCAGGCTCCCGAACGCGGCTGGGTTCTCCTGGGGGGCGGGTGGTGAGGGTCTTGGAGAAGCTCTCTTAAAAAATGGAACTCCCGAGCGGGCACGGTGGCTCACGCCTATAATCTCAGCAATTGGGGAGGCCGAGGTGGGCGAATCCCCTGAGGTCAGGAGTTCGAGACCAGCCTGGCCAACATGCTGAAACCTGGTCTCCACTAAAAATATCAAAATTAGCTGGGCGTGGTGGCGGGCCCCTGTAATCCCAGCTACTCGGGAGGCTGAGGTTGCAATCAGCCAAGATCGCCCCGTGATCAGAGTGAGACTCCGTCTGGTGTGGATGGAGGGGAAAGGAACTCCCTGCTTTACAGAATTGAATACACCGAATACCCTTACACCTGCTTCCATTCATTTATTTACCAGTCGGAAGTATTGATTTCAAAAAGCAACTAGTGGATTTCTTTAAGGCCTCAGTGGAGCCTGATGGTTAATCTATTCCTTAAGATTCGCTGACGCTCTATAGCCATCATACATATCTTACTGCCAGATTGGGCGGTAAAATAAGAAAAATACGGAATGCTGACAGTAAGCCAGTCAATACGAGAGAGTGGCTCTCAACAGTAAATGCCATGACCTAGATTGCCTCAGATTTACAGTCTGGCAAAAGTTTAATAAGTTGTACATTCAGAATTTAGGAGTGTGTGGCAGTGGACACCTGCTATATTGTGGACTGCAGTATCACTGATGCCCTGTTTGAAGATCACTTGGTAGTATCTATCAAAATTTAAAATATGCAGCCAGGCGTGATGGCTCACGCCCGTAATCCCACCACTTTGGGAGGCCAAGGCAGGTGGATCACGAAGTCAGGAGTTTAAGACCAGCCTGACCAAGATGGTGAAACCCCGTCACTACTAAAAATGCAAAAAATAGCTGGGTGTGTTGGTGGGCACCTGTAATTCCAGCTACTCGGGAGGCTGGTGCAGAGAATTGCTTGGACCCAGGAGACGGAGGTTGCAGTGAGCTGAGATCGCACCACTGCACTCCAGCCTGGGCAACAGAGCGAGACTATGTCTCAAAAAAAAAAAAACAAATAAATAAATAAATATATATATATTTATTTATTTATTTAAAATATGTATTAGTTCCCTTCTAGCTGGCAATTCCTTTCTAGAAATGTATACTACCAAAACACACAGATGTGGAATAATAAACCCAAGGCTGTTTACCACAGCTTTGTAAGTACATGGGGTGGGCATGGGGGGAGAACAAACTTCAATGTGCAACTACAGAAGATATCAAAAATTTGATAAATACGTATCATGGCTCCTTCATTACTAAGGCTCCCATAGATAAAAAAAAAAAAAAAAAAAGTAATAAAAACCTGTGGCCGGGTGCGGTGGCTCATGCATGTAATCCCAGTACTTTGGAAGGATGAGGCAGGCAGATCACAAGGTCAGGGGTTTGAGACCAGCCTGGCCAACATGGTGAAACCCTGTCTCTACTAAAAAAAAAAAATACAAAAATTATTTGGGCATGGTGGCAGGCGCCTGTAACCCCAGCTCCTCAGGAGACTGTGGCAGGGGAATCACTTGAACCTGGGAGATGGAGGTTGCAGTGAACAGAGATAAGCCACTGCACTCCAGCCTGGGCAACAGAGCAAGACTCCCTCTCAGAAATAAATATATAAATATAAATAAAACCCACATGCAGAGGTACATGTAAAAGTTTGTGAATGTGAGGGGGACATGCCAAGATGGTCGAGAGAGGCAACACCAGAATGTAGCTCCCAGTGAATGAGACACAGAGGGCTAGAGGACTTCAAAATTCCAAGCAACCTGCCAGGTTCCCTTCAGTGGGACTGGTAGGTCACTGAAAATAGCCCAGGGAAGGTGAGCCAAAGCCAAAGCAGAGCGAGAGCAGCCCAGGAAGGAAGAACGGAGACAGGGTGGGGTGCGTCCCCACTTGGAACATGCAGTCAGCTTGGAGGGTTGGGGACTTCATCCCCTCGGTGCTCCGATTCAGATCCTGTGTTTCCCTCATTCCTCCTGTAACCCATGGTCCACGAGAGCCCTGCTGGACTGAGGGGCACCACGGGTTATCAGTGCAAATCGGAGCGATGGCTTGCCTGGTGCCACAAGTTGTCGGCAAGGACTTGGGCAGAAGTTTGGACTAATGCCAGCGGGATGGAACTACCCGTCCCACAGAAAGAGGCAGAATTGAAAGCAGGGAAACAGGCCATAAGGCCTGCAGGCCCCACCCCCACAAAATTCAAACTGAAGCCAGTGCGCTAGAGAGCTTCACAGTGAATACACCAGTTTGACCCCAACTGGCGAGATTGAGCTTGGGGAAGGAGAGACGCCAGCGAGACAGCAGGGCTAATCTCACCCTTGTAAAAAACTCCAGGGGGAGACCACCCACCCAGCAGCCAGACTGAATCCGAGGCAGCCCAGTAACGCCTCTACAGGCCAAAAAATATATATCTCCAACCTCAACAGAAAGGATGTCCACTGAAAGAGTCCTCCTGAAATCACCAACTTCAAAGATCAAAGGGAGATAAATCCACCGAGATGGGGAGAAACCAGCGCAAAAACAATGAAACCATCAAAGACCAGAACATCTCTTCTCCAACCAGGGATCACAACTCCTCACCATCAAGGGAACAAAACAAGACAGAGAATGAGTTTGATAAATTGACAGAAGCAGGCTTCAGAAGGTGTGTAGTAACAAACTTCTCTGAGTCAAAAGACCATGTTCTAACCCAATGCAAAGAAACTAAGAACCCTGAAAAAAGGTTAGATGAAATGCTAACTAGAATAACCAGCTTAGAGAAGAACATAAATGACTTGATGAAGCTGAAAAACACAGCACAAGAACTTTGTGAGGCATACACAAGTTTCAACAGCTGAATCCATCAAGCAGAAGAAAGGATATCAGAGATTGAAGATCAAATCAATGAAATAAAATAAGAAAGCAAGATTAGAGAAAAAAGAGTGAAAAGAAATGTACAAAGCCTCCAAGAACTATGGGATTATGTGAAAAGACCTAATCTATGCTTGACTGACATACCTGAATGTGACAGGAAGAGTGAATCCAAGCTGGAAAACACTCTTCAGGATATTGTCCAAGAGAACTTCCCCAACCTAACAAGACAGGCCAACATTCAAATCCAGGAAATACAGAGACCACCAAAAAGATACTCCTCAAGAGGAGCAACCCCAAGGCACATAATTGTCAGATTCACCAGGGTTGAAATGAAAGAAAAAATTCCTAAGAGCAGCCAGAGAGAAAGGTCAAGTCACCCACAAAGGAAAGACCATCAGACTCACAGTGGATCTCTCGGCAGAAACCCTACAAGCTAGAAGGGAGTGGGGGCCAATATTTAACATCCTTAAAGAAAAGAACTTTCAACCCAGAATTTCATATCCAGCCAATCTAAGCTTCATAAGGGAAGGAGAAATAAAATCCTTTATGGACAAGTAATTGCTAAGAAATTTTGTCACTACAAGACCTGCCTTACAAGAGCTCCTGAAGGAAGTACTAAACATGGAAAGGAACAACTAGTACCAGCCACTGCAAAAACATACCAAATGGTAAAGAACAATGATGCAATGAAGAAATCGCGTCAACTAATGGGCAAAACAACCAGCCAGTAACAAAATGGCAGGATCAAATTCAAACATAACAATATTAACGTTGAATGTGAATAGCCTAAATGCCCCAATCAAAAGACACAGACTGGCAAACTGGATAAAAATTCAAGACCCATCAGTATGCTGTATTCAGGACATCCATCTAATGTGCAAAGACTCACATAGACTCAAAATTAAGGGATGGAAGAAGATTTACCAAGCAAATGGAGAGCAAAAAAAAGCAGGGGTAGCAATCCTAGTCTCTGACAAAAATGGACTTTAAACTAACAAAGATCAAAAGAGACAAAGAAAGGCATTAAATAATAGTAAAAGGATCAATGCAACAAGAAGAGCTAACTATCCTAAATATATATGCACCCAATGCAGATACATAAAGCAAGTTCTTAGTGACCTACAAAGAGACTTAGATTCCTGCACAATAATAGTGGGAGACTTTAACACTCCACTGACAATATTGGACAGATCAATGAGACAGAAAGTCAACAAGGATATCCAGGATCTGAATGCAGATCTGGACCAAGCAAATCTAATAGACATTTGCAGAACTCTCCACCCCAAATCCACAGGATACACATTCTTCTCAGCACCACATCACACTTACTCTAAAACTGACCACATAATTGGAAGTAAATCACTCCTCAGCAAATGCAAAAGAATGGAAATCATAACAAACAATCTCTCAGATCACAGTGCAATCAAATTAGAACTCAGGATTGAGAAAAGCACTCAAAACTGCACAATCACATGGAAACTGAACAACTTGCTCCTGAATGATGAATGGATAAACAATGAAATGAAGGCAGAAATAAAAACGATCTTTGAAACTAATGAGAATGAAGACACAATGTACCAGAATCTATGGGACACATTTAAAGCAGTGGCTAGAGGGAAATTTATAGCAATAAATTCCCATGTGAGAAGGAAAGATCTAAAATCAATACCCTATAGTTAAAATTGAAAGAGCTAGAGGAGCAAGATCAAAAAAATTCAAAGGCAAGCAGAAGATAAGAAATAACTAAGACCAGAGCAGAACTAAAGGAGTTAGAGGCACGAAAAACCCTTTAAAAAAATCAATAAATCTGGGATCTGGTGTTTTGAAAACATCAACAAAATAGACCACTAGCTAGAATAATAAAAAAGAAAAGAGAGAAGAATTGAATAGATGCAATAAAAAAACGATAAAGCGGAGACCACCACTGATTCCTTGGAAATACAAATTACCATCAGAGATTACTACAAACAGCTTTATGCACATAAGCCAGTAAATCTGGAAGAAATGGATAAATTCCTGGACACTTGCATGCTCCCAAGACTGAGCCAGGAAGAAGTTGAAACCCTGAATAGACCAATAACAAGGTCTGAAATCGAGGCAGCAATTAATAGCCTACCATCTAAAAAAAGTCCAGGTCCAGACTGGTTCACAGCCGAATTCTACCAGATGTACAAAGAGGAGCTGGTACCATTCCTGTTGAAACTATTTCAAACAATACTAAAAGAGGGAATCCTCCCTAACTCTTTCTGAGACCAACATCATCCTGATACCAAAACCTGGCAGAGACACAACTGAAAAAGAAAACTACAGGCCAATATCCACGATGAACATTGATGCAAAAATCTTCAATAAAATACTGGCAAACTGAATCCAACAGCACATCAAAAAGCTTATCCACCATGATCAAGCAGGCTTCATCCTGGAGATGCAAGGCTGGTTCAACATATGCAAGTCTATAAACATAATCCACCACATAAACAGAACCAAAGACAAATACCACATGATTATCTCAATAGCTGCAGAGAAGGTCTTAGACAAAATTAAACACCCTTTATGCTAAAAACTCTCAATAAACTAGGTATTGATTTAATGTATCTCAAAATAATAAAAGCTATTAATGAGAAACCCACAGCCAATATCATAGTGAATGGGCAAAAACTAGAAGCATTCCCTTTAAAAACTGGCACTAGGCAAGGATGCCCTCTCTCACCACTCCTATTCAATATAGTATTGGAAGTTCTAGCCAGAGCAAGTAGGCAAGAAAAAGAAATAAATGGCATTCAATTAGGAAAAGAAGAAGCCAAATTGTCCCATTTGCAGACAACATGATTGTATATTTAGAAGACACCATTATCTCCTTAAGCTGATAAGCAACTGCAGCAAAGTCTCAGGATACAAAATCAATGTGCAGAAATCACAAGCATTCATATACACCAACAAAAGACAAACGGCCAAGTCATGAGCAAACTGCCATTTATAATTGCTACAAAGGGAACAAAATACCTAGGAATACAACTATCAAAGGATGTAAAAGACCTCTTCAAGGAGAACTAGGAGAACTACAAACGATTGATCAAGGAAATAAGAGAGGACATAAACAGATGGAAAAACATTCCATGCTTATGATTAGGAAGAATCAATATTGGGAAAATGGCCATACTTCCCAAAGTAATTTATAGATTCAATGCTATCCCCATCAAGCTACCATTGACCTTCTGCACAGAACTGGAAAAAACACTTTAAACATCATATGGAACCAAAAGAGAGCCCACATAGCCAAGACAATCCTAAGCAAAAAGAACAAAGCTGGAGGCATCACACTACCTGACTTCAAACTATACTACAAGGCTACAGTAATCAAAACAGCATGGTACTGGCACCAAAACAGATATAGACCAATGGAACAGAACAGAGGCCTCAGAAGCAACACCACACATCTACAACCATCTGATCTTTGACAAACCTGACAAAAACAAGCAATGGGGAAAGGATTCCCTGTTTAATAAATGGTGTTGGGAAAACTGGCTAGCCATATGCAGGAAGCTGAAACTGGACCCCTACCTGACACCTTACACTAAAATTAACTTCAGATGGATTAAAGATTTAAACATAAGAACTAACACAATAAAAACCCTAGAAGAAAACCTAGGCAACACCATTCAGGACATATGCACAGGCAAGGGCTTCATGACTAAAACACCAAAAGCAATGGCAACAAAAGCCAAATAGATAAATGGGATCTAATTAAACTTAAGAGCTTCTGCACAGCAAAAGAAACAATCATTAGAGTGAACCGGCAACCAAAAGAATGGGAAAAAATGTTTGCAATCTACCCATCTGACAAAGGGCTAATATCCAGAATCTACAAAGAACTAAAGCAGATTTACAAGAAAAAAACAAACAAACCCATTCAAAAGTGGGCGACAGATATGAACAGACACTTTTCAAAAGAAGACATTTATGCGGCCAACAAACATATGAAAAAAATGTTGATCATCATTGGTCATTAGAGAAATGCAAATCAAAACCACATTAAGATACCATCTCAGAATGGTGATCATTAAAAAATCTGGAGACAACAGATGCTGGAGAGGATGTGGAGAAAAAGGAACACTTTTACAGTGTTGGTGGGAGTGTAAATTAGTTCAACCATTATGGAAGACAGTGTGGTGATTCCTCAAGGATCTAGAAATAGAAATTCCATTTGACCCAGCAATCCCATTACTGGGTATATACCCAAAGGATTATAAATTGTTCTATTATAAAGACACATGCACACATATGTTCATTGCTGCACTGTTTATGGTAGTAAAGACCTGGAACCAACCCAAATGCCCATCAGTGATAGACTGAACAAAGAAAATGTGGCACATATACACCATGGAATCCTATGCAGCTATAAAAAACGATGAGTTCATGTCCTTTGTAGAGACATGGATGAATATAGAAACCATCATTCACAGCAAACGGACACAAGAACAGAAAACCAAATACTGCATGTTTTCACTGATAGATAGGTGACGAACAATGAAAAACTTGGGCACAGGGAAGGCAGCAGCACTCACTTAGCTAGGTGGGCAGGTGGAGGGGAGGGGTGGGAAGGGACGGGGAGGGGGCGGGGATGGGGAGGGATAACACTGGGAGAAATGCCTGATGTAGGCAACAGGGTTAGGGGGGATGGAGACAGCAAACCACCATGGCATATATGTACCTATGCAAAAATCCTGCAGGATGCAGGATGTGCACATGTACCCTACAGCCCAAAGTACAATTAAAAAAAAAAAAAAGAATTTGTAAACACACACACACAAACACACAGTTTGTGAATGTATGACTGAGGGTGAAAGGACACTATCAAATGTTCGTAATGTTATTCAGGGAAGGAGAATGGGAGGGTGGTGTTGAGATGTTTTAAGAGGGTCTTCTTACTTAGACCTTGCGCAGTGGCTTATGCCTGTAATCCCAGCACTTTGGGAGGTCGAGGCAGGTGGATCGCCTGAGGTCAGGAGTTTGAGACCAGCCTGGCCAACATGGTGAAACCTCGTATCTACTAAAAATACAAAAAATTAGCCAGGTGTGCTGGTGCGTGCCTGTAGTCCCAGCTACTCAGCAGGCTGAGACAGGAGAATCACTTGAACCCGGGAGGCGGAGGTTGCAGTGAGCAGAGATTGTGCCCACTGCACTCTGGCCTGGGCAACAGAGACTCCGTTCAGAAAAAAAAAAAAAAAATGTGGGGGATCCTTAATTTTTAGTTTTACAGACTGCTGTATTACTTTAGTTTCTACAACAGGCGTCATTTTAGTAGTATTTAGGAAAACCTGGAAATTTCATGCTGCTTGGATTTTCAAATCATTGACAAAATTGTTCCTAAAATAATCTATACATTTCCCCCAAAAGGTATCAATAAGATACTTTCTGACACCGGGCGCAGTGACTCACACCTGTAATCCCAGCAGTTTGGGAGGCCGAGGCGGGTGGATCTCGAGGTCAAGAGACTGAGACCATCCTGACTAACATGGTGAAATCCCGTCTCTACTAAAAAATAATAATAATAATAATAATACAAAACTTAACTTGGCATGGTGGCGTGTGTCTGTAGTCCCAGCTACTCGGGAGACTGAGGCAGAAGAATCGCTTGAACCCGGGAGGCAGAGGTTGCGTGAGCAAAACCGCGCGACTGCACTTCAGAGGGAAACTGTCTCAAAAAAAAAAAAAAATTATTGAAATTAGACATACAAACTCTAAGATTCGTAAGGGATGATAATATTGAAAGCATAGGCCCGACAGTCATAGAAAAAATAAGTTAGATATCTACCTGTGAGGCAGGAGAACACTCTCCCACCGACTCCTGCTGACTGGATATCAGAGGCTACTCCCTTTTCAGCCCCTCCTTTTTTTGCGTGGCAGTTGTAACCCCTCCTTTTTCTGGCTGGCAGTTGAAAAATGAAAATACCTCTGAGAGCGCCTCTACTACAACCAAACAGACTGATCGTGGGCCTCCTTTTCATGCTGATTGGTCCCCTTCTGCAATCAATCAGACTGGTTGCTGGTCTGCTCTTTATTCTGGTTGGTCTCCACCTACAACCAATCAGACTGATGGTGGGCCAATGGGAGACCTCTAGAGGTATTTAAACCCCAGAAAATTCTGTATTGGATGCTTTTGAGACTTGCTCAACCCTGCTCCCAACCCTGGCATGTACTACTGCTTAAAATAAATTTCTGCTTTCACTGCGTTGCTTTGTTTGTGTGTTTTGTCCAACTCTTCCTTTAAAATGCCGAAGAATATGGACAACTACCCTCAACTGGTAACAGCTGACGTTTTACAACAAATTTGATATCAATTTAATCAAATCTAATTTTTAAACTATACTATCAAAAGAAGAAAACCTGGAACCTTTTTTTAATTTTAAACATAGTCTTGCAGCCAGGCGCGGTGGCTCAGGCCTGTAATCCCAGCGCTTTCGGAGGCCGAGGCGGGCGGATCACGAAGTCAAGAGATAGAGACCATCCTGGCCAAGATAGTGAAACCCCGTCTCTACTAAAATACAAAAATTCACTGGGCGCCATGGTGTACGCCTCTAGTCCCAGCTACTCAGGAGGCTGAGGCAGGAGAATTGTTTGAAGCCGGGAGGCAGAGGTTGCAGCGAGCGGGGATTGCGCCACTGCACTCCATCCAGCCTGGTGCCCGGTGAAAGAGCGAGACTCTGTCTCAAAAAAAAAAAAAAAAAAAAAAAAAAAAAAAAAAAAGATAGTCTTGCTCTGTCGCCCATACTGGAGGGCGGTGGCATGATCTCAGCTCACTGCGACCTCCACCTCCCAGGTTCAAGGAAATCTTCTGCATCAGCCTGGCAAGGAGCTGGGACTACAGGCTCACACCACGATGCCCAGATAATTTTTTGTATTTTTTAGTAGAGACGGGTTTTCACTGTTAGTCTGGTCTTGAACTCCTGACCTCAGGTCATCTGTCCACCTTGGCCTCCCAAAGTGCTGGGATTACAGGTGTGAACCTGAGAAGTAGAAAGTAAGTCTGATAAATGAAGCTAAGCAATAATTTACATTTTTCTTTTATGCAATAAAGTCCATCATTGAAAGAAAAACAACAGAGAAAACTATTTGCAGCACATAACATAGATTAAAAAAAAATTTTTTTTTTAGAGACAGAGTCTCACTCTGTCACCCAAGCTTGAGTACAGTGGCATGATTGACTCACTACAGCCTCAACCTTCTGGGCTTAAGCAATCCTCCTGCCTCAGCCTCCCTAGGAGCTGGAACTACAGGCATGTGCCATCATGCCTGGCAAATTTTTATATTTTGTAGAGATGGGGGTCTCAGTGTGTTCCCCAGGATGGTCTCAAACTCCTGGCTTCAAGCAATCATCCCACCTCAGCCTCCCAAAGTGCTGGGATTATAGGCGTGAGCCAATGCGCCTGGCCATAACATAGATTTTTTTTAAAAGACTATGTTTCGGCCCTGCACGGTGGCTTACGCCTGTAATCCCAGCACTTTGGGAGGCCAGGGCGGGTGGGTCACGAGGTCAAGAAATTGAGACCATCCTGGTCAACATGGTGAAACCCCGTCTCTACTAAAAATACACAAAATTAGCTGGGCATGGTGGCGTGTGCCTGTAATCCCAGCTACTCAGGAGGCTGAGGCAGGAGAATTGCCTGAACGCAGGAGGCGGAGGTTGCAGTGAGCTGAGATCGCGCCATTGCACTCCAGCCAGGGTAACAAAAGCGAAACTCCGTCTCAAAAAATAAAAATAAAATAAAAAGACTATGTTTCTTAATATAAAAAGAGTTCCTGTGTCTTGATAAGACCAACAACCAGCTATAAAAACAAGCAAAGGATACAAACAAAGAATTCATAGAACAGGACATATAAATGGCTGATAAATATGAAAAGATTCTCAATCTACCTCATATAAAAGAAATACTAAATACAATAAGATATCATTATTCAGCTATCTGGATCAGAAAAAAATCAAAACATTTTATAACACGCCATGTTTGCAAGGGTTTAGGTACAAGCAGCCACTCTTGTTCATAGTTAGTGGAAGTAGAAATTGATACAGATTCTATAGAAGTTGATTTGGCAATATCTACCAATGGAATCCACTCAGAACTACTGATATTCTATGGAGATTATTTTAAGCTGAAAACATCTAACAAACAGCAGCCATGGAGAAAAAAATCTCATCTAAGCTTCTTTTGTTGATTTAAGCAAAGCCTCCTGAAAATGCAACTATAATCAGTCCCCTTCCCAGGTGGTTTACAACCAGAAAGGAGATAGATCATTTGCACCTGGATGAGAAATTACATAAACAAAAGGTTATCAAAATTTCCTGTACCTTCACTTCTTTGCTCTCGCTTGTTTCTCACTAGTTTCTCACCATTTGCTTTCCCTGGAAGTCCTAGCTGTCTTCCTTGAAGTTCCTATCTCTCCTTATTAAGATGATATATAAATCCTTAACTCTAGCTGTAGGGAGTGTCACTTCCATATACATGAGTAAACTTGTCTTTTCTTCTATCCATCTGTCCTTTTTCAGTTAATTTGTAGGACTCCAATCACTGAACCTTAAGTTGGTAAAAATTCAACTACAAATAACCTCATATTCAGTGAAATCACGCTTTTAGAATTTTATCTTACACATATATACAAGTGTAAAAATCACATGTGCACAGTTATTTATTGCAGCATTATTTGTATTAAAAAACAATCCAAAACAAACTCTCAGTGGGGACTAATTAAATGTTAGTGTATATCCATACAATTGAATCTATGCAGTTGTCAAACAAAAAAATTGAGGGAGGCAGGGCACAGTGGCTCATGCCTATAAACCTAGCACTTTTGGAGGCCAAGGCAGGAGGATCACTGGAGTCCAAGTGTTCAAGACCAGCCTGAGCAACATAGGGAGGCCCCACCTCTACAAAAAATACAAAAATTAGCTAGGCTTGGTGGAATGCACCTGTAGTCCAAGATACTTGGAAGACTGGAGTGCAAGGATCACTTGAGCCTGAGAGGTCAAGAGTGCAGTGAGCCATGATCATTGCTGCACTCTAGCCTGGGCAATAAAGTGAGATCCTGTCTTAAAAAAAAAAGGAAGAAACAAAAAAGAATGAGGAGACTTTTGCTACAACAGAGTAACTAACTGCTCCCATACTTGCCCTCCCTGAGTATACACCTAGAAAACTATAAAAAAAAATGTGAAAGAATATTTTCAGACATTGGACAATAGGCAGCACAAAACTGTGATTCCTGAGAGAGGGGGAAAAAAAAGCAAAGGCCTTACAATTGCTCCAGCTTTCTTCCTGGAGACACTTTCTGGACAATGGCACAGGAGGGAGAATTCAAACAGAACATGGTAGTCTCTCACTGATTTGAAGAGAGAGACTGGAATTCCAGGAGAGTGAATTTGAGAGGGAATTCCAGGAGAGTGAATTCAGCAGGAATTTGCAGGGTAAATTACTGGAGAAGAGAGACCTAGGTATAAAAAGTGTTCCAGAATCTGCATAGGAAACTTCCAGAGGCTTATTGATTACCAAACTGTGTATGAGTAAGATGAAACTCTACAAGGCCAGGCAAAGAACGATTCTCAAAACTCACAAAGAGATGGGGACCAGACTAAATATTTTGGGCTTTGCAAACTGCATGTGGTCTCTGTTGCATATTCATCACATATTTTTCTTCCTCCTTTTGTTTTTGTTTTATTTTGTTTTTGCAACTCTTAAGAAATGTATAAACATCCTTAGCCCAAGATTATACAAAAATAGATCAAGGGCCAAATTTAGTCAGTGGGATATTGTTACAAACCGAATGTTTGTGTCTCCTCCCCCTGAATTGATGTGTTGAAGCCCTAACCCCCATTTTGATGGTATTAGGAGGTGGGACCTTTGGGAGGTAATTAGCTTTAAATGAGGTCTTGAGGGTAGAGCACCCAGGATGGGATTGGTGCCCTTATAAGAAGAGAAAGAGACAATAGAGCTACTCTCTTTGACATGTGAGGATACAACACGAAGGTGGCTGTCTTCAAGGCAGAAATGGGGCCCTCACCAGAAACTGAATCTGCCGGCACCTTAATCTTGGATATCAGCCTCCAGACTGAAAAATAAATGCCTGTTGTTTAAGCCATTCACTCTATGATATTTTGTTTTAGCAACCCAAGCGACTAAGAGAGACATATTTGCCTCCCCTTTCTCTAGATCAACCACTGAAAACACTAAAGAGTTATATCTAATAAAACAATAGTGGAAATAAAATAAATACTAAAAATATTCTCATAATCCAAAAGAATCCAGGAAAAAGGAATAAAAAAGTGATGGGACAAATAGAAAACAGTGACTGAATGGCAGGTTTAAACCTGATCATGTTGATAATTACATTAAATGTAAATGTTCTAAAAACTTCAATTAAAAAGCAATGATTGTTAGATTGAATAAAAAAATAAGACCCAACTATATGCTGTGCATAAAAAAACCTGTTTTTAATATAAAGACATAAATAGATTGAGAGTAAAAAGTTTGGAAAAATATATGCCATATAAACAACCATCATAAGAAAACTGGAGTGACTATGTTAATATTTGATAAAGTGGATTTTAGGACAAGTTATACAGTAAGATATTAAGAAAGACAATTCTTTTTTTTTTTTTTTTTTCTGTTTTGAGACGGAGTTTCGCTCTTGTTACCCAGGCTGGAGTGCAATGGCGCGATCTCTACTCACTGCAACCTCCACCTCCCGGGTTCAGGCAATTCTCCTGCCCCAGCCTCCTGAGTCGCTGGGATTACAGGCACGCGCCACCATGCCCAGCTAATTTTTTGTATTTTTAGTAGAGACGGGGTTTCACCATGTTGACCAAGATGGTCTCGATCTCTTGACCTTGTGATCCACCCGCCTCGGCCTCCCAAAGTGCTGGGATTACAGGCTTGAGCCACCGCGCCGGGCCTAAGAAAGACAATTCTAATGATAAAAGAATTAATTAAGCAAGAAGAGGTAACACCCCTGAATAAACATATTTCTAGTAAGGAAGCTTCAAAACACATCTTAGCCCATTTTATGTTGCTATAACAGATCACCAAAACAGACTGGGTGTATTAGTCCATTCTCATACTGCTATAAAGAAATACTTGAAACCGGGTAATTTATAAAGAAAAGAAATTTAATTGCCTCACAGTTCCACAGGCTCTACAGGAAGCATGGCTGGGGAGGCCTCAGGACACTTATAATCATGGTGGAAGGTGAAGGGAAAGCCGGCTTGTCTTACATGGTGGGAGCAAGAAGAATACAGAGAAGGGGGAGGTGCTACATACTTTTAAACAACCAGATCTCATCAGAACTCTTATCATGAGATAGCACTAGGGAAATGGTGCTAAACCATTAGAAACCACCACCATGGCCGGGCACCATGGCTCACGCCTGTAATCCCAGCACTTTGGGAGGCTGAGGCAGGTGGATCACCTGAGGTCTGGAGTTCAAGGCCAGCCTGACCAACATGGAGAAATCCCATCTCTACTAAAAATACAAAATTAGCTGGGTGTGGTGGCAAATGCCTGTAATCCCAGCTACTTGGGAGGCTGAGGCAGGAGAACTGCTTGAACCTGGAGGGCAGAGTTTGCACTGAGCTGAGGTCAAGCCATTGCACTCCAGCCTGGGCAACAGAAGTGAAATTCCATCTCAAAAAAAGAAAAAAAGAAGAAAGAAAGAAAGAAAGAAGAAAGAAAGAAAGAAAGAAAGAAAGAAAGAAGAAAGAAAGAGAAAGAAGAAAGAAAGAAAGAAAGAAAGAAGAAAGAAAGAGAAATAAAGAAAGAAAGAAGAAGAAAGAAAGAAAAAGAAAGAAAGAAAGAAAGAAAGAAAGAAAGAAAGAAAGAGAAAGAAAAGAAAGAAACCACCACCATGATCCAATCACCTCCCACCAGGCCCCACCTCCAACAGGGGATTACAATTCAACACAAGATGTGGGTAAGGACACAGAGCCAAACCATATCACTCATAAAGACAGGGATTTATTTGGCTCATAGTTCTAGAGTCCAGGAAATCAAAGAGCATGGCATTAGAATTTGGTGATTCCAGCGTGGAAGGGCAAGTCAGTGTGTGAGACAAAGAGAGACAGAATCAGGCTGAACTAGTCTTTTTTAATCAGGAAACTACTCCTGTGATAACTAACCCACTTCCATCATAATGGCATTAATTGATTCATGAAGGTAGAGCCCTTATGACCTAATTACTTCTTTCTGTGTGTGTGTGTGAGACCGGGTCTTACTCTGTTGCCCACCCTGGAGTGCAGTAGCAAGGTCTTAGCTCACTACAGGCTTAATCTCACCAGCTCAAGCAATCCTCTCACCTCAGCTTCCCTGGAAGCTGGAAACATAGGCACGTGACACCGCACTCAGCTAATTTGATTTATTTTTTTGTAGAGACAAGGTCTCAGTATGTTGCCCAGGCTGGTCTTGAATTCATCAGCAATCCTTTCACCTCAGGCTCCCAAAGTGCTAGGATTATAGGCGTGAACCACCATGCCCTGCCCCTAGCCACTTATTAAAGGCCCCATCTCTTAATACTATCACAATGGCAATTAAATTTCAACATGGGTTTTGGAGAGGACATTCAGACCATGGCAATAAAATGGACAGAAGCCAATAAAACTGACAGAACCTAAAAGGGTAATTCTAGAGGCTCAGCAGTATTCATCCTACAGTATGCTTTTTCCATTTTCTGTGTTCCTCCTAGGATGTTAGTTCCTGAAGGCAAGGATTGTAGATTTTAATTTTTACATCTTTTGAAATGTCTTATAAAATGTTAGAAGACAGCATGAAGATTTTAAAACATCTGAAAGTTGTTCAGAGATAAATTGACTGTGTATTAAGAATCTTTTTTAAAGAATGAAATCATGTCCTTTGCAGGGACATGGATGAAGCTGGAGGCCATTATCCTTAGCAAACTAACACAGGAACAGAAAATGAAATACAATTCTCACTTGTAAGTGGGAGCTGAATGATGAGAACACATGGGCATACAGAGGTGAACAACACACACTGGGGCCTATTGGAGGGTGGAGGATGGGAGGAGAGAGAGGATCAAGAAAAATAACTAATGGATACTAGGCTTAATACATGAGTGATGAAATGATCTATACAACAAACCCCCATTACACGAGTTTACCTCTGTAACAAACCTAACATGTATCCTTGAACCTAAAACAAAAAAAGAATCTTAAAAATGTTAATATTTGGAGCTGGGCGTGGTGGCTAATCTGGCAATTTGGGAGGCTGAGGTGGGCAGATCACCTGAGGTCAGGAGTTCAAGACTAGCCTGACCAACATGGAGAAACCCTGTCCCTGCTAAAAATACGAAATGAGCTGGATATGGTGGCATATGCCTGTAATCCCAGCTACTTGGAAGGCTGAGGTAGGAGGATCACTTCAACCCGGGAGGTGGAGGTTGCTGTGGGTCAAGATTATGACACTGCATTCCAGCCTGGTTAACAAGAGTGAAACTCTGTCTCAAAAAAAAAACAAAAGTTCATGTTCTTTAACTCAATTCAAATCGTAGGGCTTCATCCAAAATAGCAGGCATTGTATTTGTTTTTCCCTTCAGACAGGGTTTCGCTCTGTTGCTCAGACTGCAGTGCAGTTGTGCAATCATGGCTCATTTCATCCTTGAATTCCTGGGCTCAAGCAGTTGTTTCGCCTCAGCCCCACTGGTAGTTGGGACCACAGGCACAGGTACCACGCCCAGCTAATATTTTTATTTTTTGTGGAGGCAGAGTCTATGTTGCCCAGGCTGGTCTTGAACTCCAGGCCTCAAGCAATCCTCCCACCTTGGCCTCCCAAGGCGCTGGGTAAAATTTTTTTAAGTGGAGGTACAAAATTGAATACAATATTATAACAATTATATAAATGTGTATATGCGCAGAGGAAAAAAAAATAGAAATAAATAGAATTTAACAATGTTTGCCTTTTTGTGGGGAAGGGATCATAGATTACTATAATTTTATTTTTAATATTTTTCTATATTTTCAACATCAACTATGTATTTTTTTGAAAAGTTTAAAAAATCTAATAAATATTAAGAAAAATTTAAATACATATTAGCAGGCTAAATTAACTTGAGTAAACTTAACAGCCCTTAGTACAAAGCTCTGAATTTTTGTTTTTTAAAAACGTTACAAGGATGATATAACTTAGTAGAAGCAAAGCTAAGAACTTTTGTTTATTCTTCTTGTCTTTATTTTTTTTTCTTGAGCTGGAGTCTCGGTCTCTTGCCCAGGCTGGAGTCAGTGGCATGATCTTAGCTCACTGCAACCTCTGCCTCCCAGGTTCAAGCAATTCTCCTGCCTCAGCCTTCCAAGTAGCTGGGATTACAGGCACGCACCACCATGCCCAGCTAATTTTTGTATTTTTAGTAGAAATGGGGTTTCATCATGCTGGCCAGGCTGTTCTTGAACTCTTGACCTTGTGATCTGCCCACTATGGCCTCCCAAAGTGCTGGGATTACAGGCGTGAGCCACAGCGCCAGGCCCACTTTTGTTTATTCTTAACCCCAGTAAGTTAATTGAGCAGTATAGATGTTTACAATTAATGCACAAAGGATGTGATGAATTCTTCATGTTCTGTGCCACCCAGCCCAGTGCTGGAGTACTGATCTATATGGAACCCAGCGGTATGAGAAGGATCCAGATATACTGGCATATGTCTAGCAGAGGTGGCCAGGAAGAGGAGGGACCTAGAAACTTTGGTATGTGAGGGATAACTTTGGCTGGGAGTTGCTGAAACAGGAGAGGAACAGATACATGGAAAGCATGATAGAAGAATCCAGGCTTTTGAAAGGCACAGGGAAGAAAAGCTGGTTGTGTTCTGCATGGCCCTGGAATGCAGAACTGAAGCTATAGGGAGAAGCTACGTAGATTCAGCTCTATGTAAGCAGAAAACCTGTTCCAGGTGGGAAGTCCACCTTACAAGGAGTGAGTCAATCATGTGTGTAGGTGTGCAATGACAGTCTGCATCAGGGATATGAAGGAAGAGAGAGGGAACGACAGAGGGGAGAACAGGAGAGTGAGACAAACACAGAAGAAAGGAAGGGAGGCCGGGAGTAGTGGCTCACGCATGTAATCCCAGCACTTTGGGAGGCCGAGGTGGGCGGATCACTTGAGGTGGAGAGTTCAAAACTAGCCTGACCAACATGGTGAAACCCCGCCTTTAAAAAAATAATAAAAATTAAAATTAAAACAAAAGAAAGGAAGAGAGGAAAAAGAGAAGCAGAGGCACAAGGAAGGAAGAGAAGAGGCGAGACAGAAGACATTCCCAGAGTATAGGGCAAGTCATTGCAAACACACCATGGAATCTGACTTACCTTTTCATGTCTTCCTTAGCGTTATCCTGAAACACCAGCAGATGGAGATATTACTCCAGGAAAGGAAGACTTTGCTTTTCTCCCTTGCCTTTCCCCCTCTTGAAAACCATTTTCCCTCTCTGAAAAATGATACTAAGAGAGAAGAACTCCAGATGTCTCTGAATTATTTCCAAATGAAATTTCCAAACAAATATTATGTGGCAAATTCTGCCTGTGATTATCCATGATTTGAATATAAAAGAGGCTTTTGCATTTTTGTTAATGCCTAAGTAGGGCTCCCTCCATCCTGCCCCATCCCAGTTATACAGGCAAGTATGTATATGTACGTGGTGTGTATATGTGTGTCTTTTGAATCAGTGCTAAATAATTAAACAACACAGGGCTATACTATGATCCCCTTCCCGGCTGCTCCACCGTTAACACTTTACTTCCATGGATACAATCTCTATAATTTGAAATTCTTGCCTGTGGTAATTCTTGGAGTTTTTGCTTTCAGTGGGGGTGTTATACTCTTCACTCTTTCACCGCGATACAAAACAGTCAATCCAGAGGGCTTTCAGAGAATTTGTCTGACTGGTAAGGATGTACCTTAAAAGGGAATCGGTCTGGTACAACAGTGCTTCCTAAACCTCAAGTGCGCATGAATCACCTGCAGATCCTGATTCAGAAGAGCTGAAAGGGCTGGAGATCCTACATTTCTTCTTTTTTTTTAAGATGGGGTTTCACCATGTTGGCCAGGCTGCTCTTGAACTCCTGACCTCAGGTGATCCACCCACCTTGGCCTCCCAAAGTGCTCGGATTACAAGCGTGAGCCACTGTGCCTGGCCAGAGATCCTATATTTCTTTTCCCTCTCTCCCTCCCTCCCTTCCTTCTTTCCTTTCTTTTTCTTTTTTTGAGACAGTCACACTCTGTCACCCAGGTTGGAGTGCAGTGGCACAATCTTGGCTCACTGCAAGCTCCGCCTCCTGGGTTCAAGCGATTCTCCTGCCTAGCCTCCTGAGTAGCTAGGATTACAGGCGTGTGCCACCACATCCTGCTAATTTTTGCATTTTTACTAGAGACGGGGTTTCACCATTTGGTCAGGCTGGTCTCGAACTCCTGACCTCGTGATCCACCTGCCTTGGCTTCACTAAGTGCCAGGATTACAGGACTGAGCTGTTGTGCCCAGCTGGATCCTACATTTCTGACAAGTTCCCAGGTGATGTCAGGGCTGCAGTTTCCATGGACCACACTTTGAGTAACAAGGCCATGTAATGTATTCCTATATCATGAGGGACCCAGATACTTGTCTTAGAACTATACTTGGCTCTGATTGGGTGTGGTGGCTTATGTCTGTAATCCCAGCATTTTGGGAAGCTGAGGCGGGTGGATCACAAGGTCAGGGGTTCAAGATCAGCCTGGCCAAGATGGTGAAACCCCATCTCTACTAAGAATACAAAAATTAGTTGGGTGTGGTGGTGGGTGCCTGTAATCTCAGCTACTAGGGAGGCTGAGGCAGAGAACTGCTTGAACCCAGGAGGCAGAGGTTGCAGTGAGCCAAGATTGTGTGACTGCACTCCAGCCTGGGCGACAGAGCAAGACTATGTCTTAAAAAAAAAAAAAGGCCGGGCGCGGTGGCTCAAGCCTGTAATCCCCGCACTTTGGGAGGCCGAGGCGGGTGGATCACGAGGTCAAGAGATCGAGACCATCCTGGTCAAAACCCTGTCTCTACTAAAAATACAAAAAATTAGCTGGGCATGGTGGCGCGTGCCTGTAATCCCAGCGACTCAGGAGGCTGGGGCAGGAGAATTGCCTGAACCCAGG